>NW_007138272.1:0-795 GCF_000164805.1 Carlito syrichta | reverse complement strand
AATAAAAGAGAAGAAATCTGTTTTCCATGGTTCCTGTATCAAAAAATCTACAAGACTTCTTACTAAGGGCTAAACAAGTATCAGGGTTTCGAAACAGGAATCAAGGGAAAGAGTGTCCTCACATACAGGACACTACATGGCCTCCAACTAAGTACAAATAAAGAATCATTGTTGTACGCCCCGTCAATCCAAAAAATTCCCAGGTTGTCTGCTATGGGACAAACAAGAAACATATCTTCGAGCTCCCCAAATGTTTCAGAGCAATTTTGCATTTGGATGTTATGAATCGGTCATTTCAGGACTCCAGCAACATTCCGGTCCTCTTAAAAGTTGTAAAAGGTGTTGTGCACTCCAAGTACTTTAGGTTCCTCAGAACAACTAAGGTCAGATTCCAGGACAAAAAGAATCTTCTTGCCATACTTGGACGTGACCCTGGTCTTAAGATGATCCCTGTAATCCTTCCCCTTCCACGTCTCTTTTTATTTTGAGAAGGGACAAGGGTTTTGCACTTGCCAAATGCTTACTACGTACTTTTAATGGTAAGCAGGAATCATGGAATCCACGAAGCTAGGAAACTTCTGGGCATTTGCCTTTTGATGCACTGAATTTGGAATCCAAATCGACAGGAAAAATCAGGGCATCTTACTGAGAATTAAAAGGAAATCCAGTTCTAGGTGTTCTCATTTTCCGGAATCTACAGGGCCTCTTGATAATGTTTAATCAGAAAATCTGGGCTTCTGGGTCCCTACATTTTCAGAGCTACTTGTTCCGTTGATATGCTAAATCTGTCATTAC
>NW_007138271.1:0-760 GCF_000164805.1 Carlito syrichta | reverse complement strand
GATTTTACACCTCTAATGTACTGGTAGTACTGCAGCGGTGACTGAAAATCAGGTTTGGGGAATGGAGTATGTGGGTACGTGGGAGGACTGTATGTAGCAGTTATGGGGTGATGTTTGGGATGATGAAGAGTGAGAAGAAAGCTGAAAGAAGAAAGCATAAGGCTGGACAGGAAAAATGGCCATCCTAAACAAGAAAAGATAGCTGCACAATCTTGGTGGGGACCATAAAAGCAATCATTGTACTGTTTCCTTCTACTGAGGGAAATTGTGCCCTACCAATTACCTACATTCAATTAATGTTCTAAAAGTCAAGGAGATCGAAACTTGGAATGATAGAAGAATTAGACCAGAGGTAACCCTTTAACTATTAGCCCACACAGTCCTGTAACCTTATTTCATATTTTTGCTCCCTCATATTTTCTTGACTCACTCCAATTCTCCTAATGAATAGTCCAATCTTTCTTACCGGAAATTTAATGTCACATTACTCAGTGCTGTCCATATATGATAAGAGTTATACTATAACTGGGTATGTAAAATCCTCTAAGATGGTTCATGGAAAAGGAAACACCAATGACTCTTAAAGAAATGAAAAGATGCTCAGAGTTTCAAAATTGCAAATAGCCACAGTATAATACAATGTTGCTTCTATCAGATGAGTCAAGTTCAAAGCCGACTGCAGTCACCTGCTGTGTTGGAGCCTACCAGCACACACTGCTGGGAGATGTATGAATCGATGCAACTTCCATAAAGTTAATAG
>NW_007138270.1:0-671 GCF_000164805.1 Carlito syrichta | reverse complement strand
CACTGAAGGACTCAGCCCTCTCAGTGTGAATGGGCAGTCATCTCTGAAGAATGAGGCAGGTGATGTGGTGTGAAGTCATAGGACAGTTGAGCAGCATCATACTCTGGCATAAGTACTACGAGAGGTCACTAGCTCATTTCTCACATGTTAATGTGGCAAAAAGTACATATCTAGTGCTTGTCCTCATGAGATGCACTGACATGTTAGAGAGCTGGCCTATGAACAAATAAAGAAACAAAAATATCTAGTTCCTATTATGAGGTGAATTGTGAAGGAAACAGTAGGACACTTAAAGGGGGACTAACAAAGGGAGTATTTTGAGGAAAGGACCAGGAATCTGATGAACTGAGATGAGCATCTCAGAATCATGGTCAGAAGGTGCAGCATTTGGGAAAGAGCTGGGCACACTGAGCACAGGGTGGGCAGATGGGGTAGGTTTGAATCCTGGCTCTGGCATTTACTCCCTACATACATCATCTCTTTATGCCATGGTTCCTCATTTGTAATAGGGGAATGATAGCAATAACTTTCTCAAGGGGAAAATTATATGATTAAATGAGCTCATGTACAAATAATACTTACAGGGCTCATGGTGTAGGTTTCGTGCACATTGTCCTAGCCACACTCACACATGCACATACACACACACACACACACACACACACACACCC
>NW_007138269.1:0-717 GCF_000164805.1 Carlito syrichta | reverse complement strand
CAAGAGAAAGACGCCCATAATATTCTTTGGAAACTGGAATCCAAGATTCCTGGTTCCGATTCATAAGACCTCCCCAAAATATGGAATCTTCAAAACCCAAGATCCCAATTCTGACCTGCCGACCCACAAGAATTTTCTGTAGTTTGAGGTCACCTGAATCGAGGGATTTTGTACCAATATGCCTTTCGATTCTGAGGAACATGATTATGGTCGTAGATGTTCCTAGGGCACAAAAGGTTTTGGAGGGCCAGATCCTTGATTACAACTAACACGAGGGCCAGAAAGTTCCTTTGGATCTGTAATGACAGATTTAGCGTATCTACAGAGCATGTAGCTCTGAAAAATGTAGGAAACAAGAAGCCTAAATTGCTGATGAAACCCTTCAAGAGGCCTTATAGATTCTGGTTAATGAGAACTCCTAGAACAGGATTTCCTTTTAGTTCTCAGCAAGATGCCCTGATTTTCCCTGTCGATGTGTATTCCAAACTCTCTATACAAAAAGGCAGATGCCCAGAATTTTCCTATGGAAGTGGAATCTATGATTCCTGGTTACCTTTAAAAATACATACTAAACATTTACAACTGCAAAACCCTTGTCCCCTCTCAAAATAAAAAGAGAAGAGGAAGGTGAAGAATGACAGGGTTCACCTGAAGAGCAGAGTTACATCCAAATATGGCAGGAAGATTATTTTTGTCCTGGAATATGGCCTTAGTTGG
>NW_007138268.1:0-827 GCF_000164805.1 Carlito syrichta | reverse complement strand
CACCCTTACTTAGAACTCACATTTTCTGATAAAGGGCATACATGTTTTTCACCGAAATGCTTTGTTTGACGAAATCCTCTTGCTAGATCTTAATAGTTCAAATATGAATGTCACTTTGACTTTCACTGTATGTGAAGTTCAGATAGCTTGAGAAAAAAGGAACGGGAACTCTCTTTTTTAAGACTGGATTTCAGATCCTGTGCCTTTGGGAGACTGAGGTGGATTGCCTGAGCCCGCGGGTTCGAGTCCCGCCTGGGCAGCGAGACCTCATCTCTACAATAAATACAAAAATCAGCCGGGCTTGGTAGCACATGCCTGTAATTCCGGCTACTTGGAAGACTGAGGCGGAAGAACCGCCGGAGCCCAGCGGGTCGAGGCTGCGGTGGCTGGGAGCGGCCACTACACTCCAGTCTGGGCGACAGAGTGAGACTCCAACGCAAAAGAAAAGAAAAGAAAAGAAAAGACTGTGTTTCAGGGTGGGGAGTCATTCTTGGAAAGGGCTTGACTTATTGTTGATAAAATAGTTGGGTACTCATGTGAATTTCCTGATGCCTATCTCTATCTGATTGCCAGAATCGACCTTTCCATTCACCTTTAATTTGTCAGATGATCAGTATTGATATTCACTTGTATTTCTTAACTTCTCACACAGGCAAACACTTTACATATGTTGTTCCTATTATTCCTGAGCATAACCCTGCACAATGGTCAGTCCTCAAGAAGTCATGTGAATTGACACAGGACTCAAAAAATTAGGGTTATAATCCAGCTCAGTTTGACTCTAAAAATAAAAACTTATTTCCACTATTCTTACTGGTAAAAAAAAA
>NW_007138267.1:0-751 GCF_000164805.1 Carlito syrichta | reverse complement strand
CCCATAGCAAGATGATCTGAAATTTTTTCGGGGATTGAGGACATGAGTAACGCAGATTCCATTATTCTTACTTTAGCTATAGGCAGTGAAGTTCCTCTATGTTTAGGACTCCCATTACTCAGATTTCGACTTCAAAAACCTGATTTGTGTTTACCTCTTAGGAAGAAGGCCTGTAGTTTTTGGGAATGAGGACTCATGTAACCAAGATTCCTTATACTTCATTACCAATATAACGTGTAGTTTCCTGTATATGATGACTCACATTACCCAGCTTCCTTCTTCACTCTGCAGGATGCTGAGACAGTTCCTAGAGACTGAGCATCCAGTTGTTTGGATATCACGAGAGAGGCACCCATAATATTCTTTGGGCACTGGAATCCATGATTCCTGGTTCCCCTTCACAAGACCTCCCCCAAATGTGGAATCTTCAAAACACAACATCCCAATTCTGACCTGCCCACCCACAAGAATTTTCTGTAGATTGAGGTCACCTGAATCGAGGGATTTTGTACCAATATGACTTTTGATTCTGGGGAACATGATTATGGTCGTAGATGTTCCTAGGACACAAAAGTATTTGTAGGGCCAGATCCTTGATTACAGCAACAAGAGGACCAGAAAGTTTCTGTGAATCTTTAATGACAGATTTAGCGTGTCCATGGAGCAAATAGCTCTGAAAAATGTAGGGATCCAGAAGCCCAGATTGCTGATTAAACCTTATCAAGTGGCCCTGTAGATTGCGGTTAATGAG
>NW_007138266.1:10241-11037 GCF_000164805.1 Carlito syrichta | reverse complement strand
AAGCTTGAGGTCATCTTGCTATGGGTTAAACACAAATCATGCTGGTTTCAAGAATGAATCTGGAAAATGGAGCAATTATTTCCAGGCAACTACATGACCTTTTGCTAAGAAAGAATATGTAATCTCGGTTACACGAGTCCTCAATCCCAAAAATCTACAGAGCATCTTGGAAAGTTCTAAAAAGAATCAGAGTTTCGAGGCAGGATGTATCTAATGAGAGTCCTAATATACAGGAAAATACACAGCCCCTTGCCAAGGAAGAAAAAGAATCGGGGTTATAGCAGTCCTCAGTCCTTAAAATCAACAGGCCATCTGCTGTGGGCTAAAAAAAAATCAGGGATTAGAAGTTGGAACATAGGTAATAGCAGTCCTCGTATGCAGAATCTACATGTTCTGTAGCTAAGGACAACTAAGAAACCTCTTTTACACGGTTCCTCCATCACAATATCTACATGACATCTTGATAATGGCAAAACAAGAATCAGGGTTTCCAAACAGGATTCTGGGGAATGGGAGTCCTCATATACAGGACATTACACAGCCCCTCGGTAAAGAGGAATAAGGAATCTGTGATACACTAGTCCACAATCCGAAAAATTCTCAGGGTGTCTTGCTGCGGTAAAAACAAGAATCAAGGCTTCTAGCTTGTCTCATGTTTTGGAGATATTTGGCTTCTGGGTATTATGAATCAGTCATTTCAGGACTCCAGCAACATTCTGGTCCTCTTGACAGTTGTAATCGGGTATCTGGTAAAACAAGTCCCTTAGGTTCCACGGGACACTTATGACCAGTTTCC
>NW_007138266.1:7548-8244 GCF_000164805.1 Carlito syrichta | reverse complement strand
TTCCTCGATTCAGGTGACCTCAAAGTACAGAAAATTCTTGTGGGTAGGCAAGAAGGAATTGGGGTTTTTGTTTGGAATATTCCACATTTTGGGGAGGTCTGTGTAGGGGAACAGGAATCTTTGATTCCAGTTCCCAAAGAACATTATGGACGTCTTTCTCTTGATATCCAAAAAACTGGAATTCTCGGTCACCAGGAACTGTCTCGGCATCCTGCAAAATGAAACAGGAACCTGGGAAATGGAGGTTGTCATATACAGGAAACTACACGTCATATTGCTAAGAAACTATAAGGAATCTTCCTTATGTTTGTCCTCAGTCCCAAAAACTACAGGCTGTCTTCCTAAGAAGTAACCACGAATCAGGTTTTTGAAGTAGGAATCTGGGTTATGGGCGTTCTCATATAAAGGAAACATCACGGCCTGTTGCTAAGTAAGAATAAGGATTCTGCATTACTCAGATCCTCAATCCCCAAAATAGGCAGAGAATCTTGGAAAGTTCTTAATAAAATCAGAGTTTCAAAGCAGGTTGTATCTAATGAGAGTCCTAATATACAGCAAAATAAACAGCCCATTGCCAAGGAAGTAAAAGAATCGGTGCTATAGCACTCCTCAGTCCTTAAAGTCAGCAGACCATCTGCTGTGGGCTAAACAAGAATCAGGGTTTAGAAGCTGGAACATAGGTAATAGCAGTCCTCG
>NW_007138266.1:0-7426 GCF_000164805.1 Carlito syrichta | reverse complement strand
TTAAGTTCTTTGGGAATATTAAGGCCCAGATTCCCGGGAAAAAAATATCATACTGCCGTATTTGGATGTAATTTTTGGTCTTAAGATGAACTTGGTAATCCATAAATTTTTCGTTTGTACTTTATTTGCAGCGGGGCTGATGGTTTTGCAGTTTCCAAATATTTAGTACGTATTATTTAAATGTAACCAGGATCCATGGATTCCACGTCCCTAGTAAACATCTGGGCATCTGCGTTTTTGTAAACAGAGTTTTGGAATACACATGGACAGAGAAATTCAGGGCATGTTGCTGAGAACGTAAAGGGAATCCGGTTCTTGGAGTTCTCTATCGCCTAAATCTACAAAATCTCCAGATAAGGTTTAATCAGCAGTCTGGGCTTCTATATCGACACATTTTAATGTGCCTTTTGAAAAGGGACCAGGAATCTGGGGTTCCAATTCCTCAAGCACTTTATGGGAGTCTTTCTCTTGATATCCAAACAACTGGAAATCCAGGCGTATTGCTGAGAATGAAGAAGGTGTTTCAGTAATGGGAGTACTCATATACAGAACACAACACGAACTGTTGATACAGCAGAATAAGGAATCTTGGTTCCAAGAGGCCTCCACCCCCAAAACCTACAAACGTCTTGCTAAGAGATAACCACCATTCAGGTTTTGGGAGTAGGTATCTGGTAAATGGGAGTCGTCATATACAGGAAACTGCACTGTCTATTGCTAAAGGAGAATAAGGAATCTGTTTTACACGTGTCTTCCATCCCAATAAAACTTCAGGGTTTCTTGCTAAGTGCTAAACATAATTTGGGTTTTTGATGAATAAACTAGGGAAATGAAATCCTCATATACAGGCAAATGCAGTGATTTTTCCTAAGAAAGAATAAGAAATGTTGGAGACATGTTTTCACAATCTCCAAAAAATTATACGGCGTCTTCCTCAGATTTAAACAAGATTCAAGTTTTCCAAGCATGTATCTGTGAACAGGAGTACTCATATACAGGTAAATGCACGGCTGTTGCTAAAAATGAGGAATCTGGGTTATACGAGTCCTCAGTCCTGAAAATCTACAAGGCATCTTGCTGAGGGCTAAAGAAGAATCAGGGATTCGAGGCATGAATGTGGATAATTGCAATCCTCATATAAAGGAAACTACATGACCTCTTGCTAATAAAAGGGAAGAAATATGTTTTCCACGGTTCCTCTACCAAAAAATCTACATGACTTCTTAGTAAAGGCTAAACAAGAATGAGGGTTTCAAAACAGGAATCAAGGGAAGAGAGTCCTCACATACAGGACACTGCATGGCCTCCAACTAAGTACGAATAGAGAATCATTGTTGTACGTGCCCTCAATCCAAAAAATTCCCAGGTTGCCTGCTTTGGGACAAACAAGAAACAGATCTTAGAGCTCCCCAAATGTTTCAGAGCAATTTAGCAGGACCATCTATGACCATAATCATATTCTCCAGAATCAAAAGGTATATTGCTACAAAATTCCTCGATTCAGGTGACTTCAAAGTACAGAAAATTCTTGTGGGTGGGCTGGTAAGAATTGTGTTTTGGGTTTGGAATATTCCACATTTGGGGAGGTCATGTGAAGGGGAACCAGGAATCTTGGATTCCAGTTCCCAAAGAACATTATGGATGTCTTTCTCTTGATATTCACAAAACTGGAATTCTCGGTCATCAGGAACTGTCTCGGCATCCTGCAGAGTGAAGCAGGAAGGTGGGTAATGGAGGTCATCATGTACAGGAAACTACACGTAATATTGGTAAGGAAGTATAAGGAATCTTCCTTATATGAGTCCTCAGTCCCAAAACTACAGGTCGTCTTCCTAAGTGGTAACCACAAATCAGATTTTTGAAGTAGGAATCTGGGTAATGGGAGTCCTCACATACAGGACACTTCACTGCCTATTGCTAAGTAAGAATAAGGACTCTGTGTTACTCGGGTCCCCAATCCCAAAAAAGTTTAAGGTCATCTTGTTATGGGCTAAACATGAATCATGTTGTTTTCGAGAATGAATCAGGAAAATGGAGTCCTTATCACAGTCAACTACATGAACTTTTGGTAAGAAAGAATAAAGAATCTGGGTTACACGAATCTTCAATCCCAAACATCTACAGAGCATCTGGAAAGTTCTAAAAAGAATCAGATTCTCGAAGCAGGATGTATCTCATGAGAGTCCTAATATACAGGAAAATACACAGCCCCTTGCCAAGGAAGAAAAAGAAGGGGGTTAAAGCAGTCCTCAGTCATTAAAATCTACACGTCATCTGCTGTGGGCTAAACAAGAATCAGGGTTTAGAAGCTGGAACATAGGTAATAGCAGTCCTCATATGCAGAATCTACATGATCTGTAGCTAACGAGAACTAAGAAACCTCTTTTACACGGTTCCTCCATAACAATATCTACATGACATGTTGCTACTGGCAAAATAAGAATCAGGATTTCCAGACAGGATTCTCGGGAAAGGGAGTCCTCATATACAGGACATTACACGGCCCCACGGTAAAGAAGAATAAGGAATCTGTGATACACTAGTCCAGAATCCGAAAAATTCTCAGGGTGTCTTGCTGCAGTATAAACAAGAATCAAAGCTTCGAGCTCGTCTCATGTTTCAGAGATATTTGGCTTGTGGGTATTGTGAATCAGTCATTTCAGGACTCCAGCAACATTCTGGTCCTCTTGAGAGTTATAATCAGGTATCTGGTAGTCCAAGTCCCTTGGGTGCAACGGGACAATTAAGGCCAGTTTCCCAGAAAAAAGTATCATCTTGCCGTATTTGGATGTAATTTTGGTCTTAACATTAACTTGGTAATTCTTCAATTTCCGTTTGTACTTTATTTGGAGAGGGTCCTAGGGTTTTGCAGTTGCTAAATAGTTATAGGAATTATTAAAATGTAACCAGGATCCAAGGATTCCACGTCCTAAGATACATCTGGGCATGTGCATTTTTCTACACAGAGTTTTGGAAACCACATGGACAGGGAAATTCAGGGCATCATGCTGAGAACGGAAAGGGAATCCATTTCTTGGAGTTCTCAAACGCCTAACTCTACAATGTCTCTTGATAAGGCTTAATCAGCAATCTGGGCTTCTATGTCGGCACATTTTTAGTGTGTCTTTTGAAAAGAGACCAGGAATCTTGGGTTTCAATTACTCAAGAACTTTCTGGGAGTCTTTCTCTTGATATCCAAGCAACTGGAATTCTAGGTCACCAGGAAGTATCTTGGCGTCTTGCTGAGAATGAAGCAGGAATTTCAGTAATGTGAGTCCTCATATACAGAACACTACACGACCTGATGCTACGGAAGAATAAGGAATCTTGGTTACACGAGGCCTCCATCCCAAAAACCTGCAGACCGTCTTCCTAGGAGATAACCACCAATCAACTTTTGGGAGTAGGAATCTGAATAATGGGAGTCCTCATATACAGGAAATGCACTGTCTATTGCTAAAGGAGAATAAGGAATCTGGTTTACAAGTGTCCTCCATTCCAATAAAACTTCAGGGTTTCTTGCTAAAGGCTAAACACGAATTTGGGTTTTTGAAGCATAAACTAGGGAAATGAAA
Organism: Carlito syrichta; assembly: GCF_000164805.1. Classification (NCBI taxonomy): domain Eukaryota; kingdom Metazoa; phylum Chordata; class Mammalia; order Primates; family Tarsiidae; genus Carlito; species Carlito syrichta. The sequence goes on along the minus strand of NW_007138266.1, from coordinate 3,851 downwards.
TCCTCATATACAGGCAAATGCTCTGACATTTCCTACGAAAGTATAAGGAATGTGGGTGACATGTTTTCTCAATTTCCCAAAAGGTATACGGCATATTCCTAAGATCTAAACAGGAATCAAGCTTTTGACGCATGTATCTGTGAACAGGAGTACTCATATACAGGTAACTGCATGGCTGTTGCTAAAAATAAGAAATCTGGGTTATATGAGTCCTCAGTCCTGAAAACCTACAGGGCATCTTGCTGACGGCTAAAGAAGAGTCAGGAATTCGAGGCATGAATGTTGGTAATATCAATCCTCAAATGCAGCAAACTACATGGCCTCTTACTAATAAAAGAAAAGAAATCTGTTTTCCAAGGTTCCTCTATCAAAAAATCTATATGACTTCTTACTAAGGGCTAAACAAGAATCAGGTTATCGAAACAGTAATCAAGGGAAAGAGTGTTCTCACATACAGGACACTGCATGGCCTCCAACTATGTACGAATTAAGAATCATTGTTGTACGTGTCCTCAATCAAAAAAATTCCAAGGTTGTCTCCTATGGGACAAAGAAGAAACAGATCTTCGAGCTTCCCAATGCTTTAGAACAATTTAGCATTCTGTTATTATGAATCAGTCTTTTCAGAACTACTTGCTCCCTGGATACGCTAAATCTGTCATTAAAGATTCTCAGGATCTTTCTAGGTCGTCTTGTTAGTTGTAATCAATGGTTTGGCCCTAGAAATCCTTTTGTTTCCTGGGACCATCAACGACCACAATTATATTCCCCAGAATAAAAAGGTATATTGGTACAAAATTCCTCGATTCATGTGACCTCAAAATACAGAAAATTCTTGTGTGTGAGTAGGTAGGTATTGGGCTTTTGGGTTTGGAATATTCCACATTTTGGGAAGGTCTTGAGAAGGGGAACCAGGAATCTTGGATTCCACTTCCCAAAGAAAAATATGGACGTCTTTCTCTTGATATCCAAAAAACGGGAATTTTCGGTCACCAGGAACAGTCTCAGCATCCTGCAGAGTGAAGCAGGAAGCTGGGTACAGGAGGTCGTCATATACAGGAAACTATATGTCATATTGCTAAGGAAGTATAAGAAACTTCCTTATATGAGTCCTCAATCCCAAAAACTACAGGCCGTCTTCCTAAGAAGGAATCAGGTTTTTGAAGTAGAAATCTGGGTAATGGGAGTCCTCACATAAAGAAAGCGTCACTGCCTATTACTAAGTAAGAACAAGGAATCTGCATTACTCAGGTCCTCAATCCCAAAAAAGCTTAAGTTCATCTTGCTATGGACTAAACACGAATCATGGTGTTTTTGAGCATGAATCTGGAAATTGGAGTCCTTATTTACACGCAATTCCATGACCTTTTGCTAAGAAAGTATAAGGAATCTGGGTTACACGAGTCCTCAATTCCAAAAATCTACAGAGCATCTTGGAAAGTTCCAAATAGAATCAGAGTTTCGAAGCAGGATGTATCTATTGAGAATCCTAATATACAGGAAAATACACAGTCCCTTACCAAGGAAGAAAAATAATTGGGGATATAGCAGTCCTCAGTCCTTAAAGTCAACATGATATCTGCTGTGGGCTAAACAAGAATCAGGATTTACAAGCTGGAACATCGGTAATAGCAGTCCTCATATGCAAAATCTACATTATCTCTAGCTAGGGAGAACTAAGAAACCTCTATTACATGGTTCCTCCTTCACAATATCTACATGACATCTTGGTAATGGCAAAACAAGAATCAGGGCTTCCAAACAGGATTCTAGGGAAAGGGAGTTCTCATATACAGGACATTACACGACCCCTCTGTAAAGAAGAATAAGGAATCTGTGATACACTATTCCACAATCCGAAAAATATCAGGGCGTCTTGATGTGGTATAAACAAGAATCAAGGCTTCAAGCTCGTCTCAAGTTTCAGAGATATTTGGCTTGTGGGTACTATGAATCAGTCATTTCAGGACTCCAGAAACATTCTGGTACTCTTGAGAGTTGTAATCGGTTATCTGGTAGTACTAATTCCTTAAGTTCCTCGGGATAATTAAGGACAGATTCCCGGAAAAAAGTATCATATTTCCGTATTTGGATGTAACTTTGGTCTTAAGATGAACTTGGCAATCCTTAAATTTCCGTTTGTACTTTATTTGTAGAAGGACCGAGGGCTTTGCAGGTGCCAAATATTTAGTACGAATTATTAAAATGTAACCATGATCCATGGATCCATGCCCTAGGAAATATCTTGGCATCTGCATTTTTGTACACAGAATTTTGGAATTCACATGGACAGGGAAATTCAGGGCATCTTGCTGAGAATGGAAAGGGAATCCGGTTCTTGGAGTTCTCTATCGCCTAAATCTACAAAATCTCTTGATAAGGTTTAATCAGCAATCTGAGCTTCTATGTCGCCACCTTTTTAGAGTGTCTTTGAAAAGGGACCAGGAATCTTGGGTTCCAATTCCTCAAGAACATTATGGGAGTCTTTCTCTTGATATCCAAGCAACTGGAATTCTAGGTCTCCAGGAAATACCTTGGCATCTTGCTGAGAATGAAGCAGGGTTTTTCAGTAATGGGAATCCTCATACACAGATCAATACACGACCTGTTGCTATGGAAGTATAAGGAATCTTGGTTACACGAGGCCTCCATCCCAATAACCTACAGACCGTCTTGCTAAGAGATAACCACCATCCAGGTTTTGAGAGTAGGAATCTGGATAATGGGAGTCCTCATATACAGGAAACAGCACTGAATTTTGCTAAAGGAGAATATGGAATCTGACTTACACGTGTCCTCCATCCCAATAAAAATTCAGGGTTTCTTGCTAAGGGTTAAACATGAATTTGTGTTTTTGAACCATAAACTAGGGAAATGAAATGCTCATATACAGGCAAATGCAGACTTTTCCTAAGAAAGAAGAAGGTATGTGGGTGACATGTTTTCTCAATCTCTAAAAAAATATACAGCGTCGTCCTAAGATCTAAACAAGAATCCAGCTTTCGACACATGTATCTGTGAACAGGAGTACTCATATACAGGTAACTGCACGGCTGTTGCTAAAATAAGGAATCTGGGTTATAAGAGTCCTCAGCCCTGAAAATCTACAGGGCATCTTGCTGACGGCTAAAGAAGAATGAGGTATTCGAGGCATGAATGTGGGTAATAGCAACCCTCATATACAGGAAACGACATGGAATCTTGCTAATAAAAGAGAAGAAATCTGTTTTCCACGTTCCTCTATAAAAAAATCTACAAGACTTCTTACTATGGAGTAAACAAGTATCAGGGTTACGAAACAGGAATCAAGGGAAAAGGAGTCCTCACATACAGGACACTACATGGCCTCCAACTAAGTACGAATAAAGAATCATAGTTGTTCGCGCCCTCAATCAAAAAATTCCTAGGTTGTCTGCTATGGGACAAACAAGAAACAGATCTTCGAGCTCCCCAAATGTTTCAGAGCAATTTAGCATTCGGATGTTTTGAATCGGTCATTTAAGGACTCCAGCAACATTCCGGTCGTCTTAAAAGTTTTAAATGGTGTTGTGCACTGTAAGTTCGTTAGGTTTCTCAGAATAACTAAGGCCAGATTCCAGGGCAAAAAAAATCTCCTTGCCATATTTGGATGAGACCCTGGTCTTAATGTGAACCCAGTAATCCTTCCCCTTCCATGTCTCTTTTTATTTTGAGAAGGGAAAAGGGTTTTGCACTTGCCAAATGCTTACTACGTACTTTTAATGGTAACCAGGAATCATGGAATCGAAGAACCTAGGAAACTTCTGGGCATCTGCCTTTTCATATACTGATTTGGAATCCAAATCGACAGGAAAAATCAGGGCATCTTACGA
>NW_007138265.1:0-856 GCF_000164805.1 Carlito syrichta | reverse complement strand
TCTACATGTCTCTTGATAAGGTTTAATCAGTAATCTGGGCTTCTATGTAGGCACATTTTTAGTGTGTCTTTTGAAAAGAGACCAGGAATCTTGGGTTCCAATTACTCAAGAACTTTATGGGAGTCTTTCTCTTGATATCCAAGCAACTGGAATTCTAGGTCACCAGGAAATATCTTGGCGTCTTGCTGAGAATGAAGCATGAATTTCAGTAATGTGAGTCCTCATATACAGAACACTACACGACCTGATGCTACGGAAGAATAAGGAATCTTGGTTACACGAGGCCTCCATCCCAAAAACCTGCAGACCGTCTTCCTAGGAGATAACCACCAATCAAGTTTTGGGAGTAGGAATCTGAATAATGGGAGTCCTCATATACAGGAAACGCACTGTCTATTGCTAAAGGAGAATAAGGAATCTGGTTTACAAGTGTCCTCCATTCCAATAAAACTTCAGGGTTTCTTGCTAAGGGCTAAACACGAATTTGGGTTTTTGAAGCATAAACTAGGGAAATGAAATCCTCATATACAGGCAAATGCTCTGACATTTCCTACGAAAGTATAAGGAATGTGGGTGACATGTTTTCTCAATTTCCAAAAAAGTATACGGCGTATTCCTAAGATCTAAACAGGAATCAAGCTTTCGACGCATGTATCTGTGAACAGGAGTACTCATATACAGGTAACTGCATGGCTGTTGCTAAAAATAAGAAATCTGGGTTATATGAGTCCTCAGTCCTGAAAACCTACAGGGCATCTTGCTGACGGCTAAAGAAGAGTCAGGAAGTCGAGGCATGAATGTTGGTAATATCAATCCTCAATGCAGCAACTACATGGCCTCTTACTAATAAAAGAGA
>NW_007138264.1:0-808 GCF_000164805.1 Carlito syrichta | reverse complement strand
CTTGTGGGTACTATGAATCAGTCATTTCAGGACTCCAGAAACATTCTGGTACTCTGAGAGTTGTAATCGGTTATCTGGTAGTACTAATTCCTTAAGTTCCTCGGGATAATTAAGGACAGATTCCCGGAAAAAAAGTATCATATTTCCGTATTTGGATGTAACTTTGGTCTTAAGATGAACTTGGTAATCCTTAAATTTCCGTTTGTACTTTATTTGTAGAGGGACCGAGGGCTTTGCAGGTGGCAAATATTTAGTACGAATTATTAAAATGTAACCATGATCCATGGATTCCATGCCCTAGGAAACATCTTGGCATCTGCATTTTTGTACACAGAATTTTGGAATTCACATGGACAGGGAAATTCAGGGCGTCTTGCTGAGAATGGAAAGGGAATCCGGTTCTTGGAGTTCTCTATCGCCTAAATCTACAAAATCTCTTGATAAGGTTTAATCAGCAATGTGAGCTTCTATGTCGCCACATTTTTAGTGTGTCTTTGAAAAGGGACCAGGAATCTTGGGTTCCAATTCCTCAAGAACATTATGGGAGTCTTTCTCTTGATATCCAAGCAACTGGAATTCTAGGTCTCCAGGAAGTACCTTGGCATTTGCTGAGAATGAAGCAGGGTTTTCAGTAATGGGAATCCTCATACACAGATCACTACACGACCTGTTGCTACGGAAGTATAAGGAATCTTGGTTACACGAGGCCTCCATCCCAATAACCTACAGACCGTCTTGCTAAGAGATAACCACCATTCAGGTTTTGAGAGTAGGAATCTGGATAATGGGAGTCCTCATATACAGGAAG
>NW_007138263.1:0-886 GCF_000164805.1 Carlito syrichta | reverse complement strand
GGACCGAGGGCTTTGCAGGTGGCAAATATTTAGTACGAATTATTAAAATGTAACCATGATCCATGGATGCATGCCTAGGAAACATCTTGGCATCTGCATTTTTGTACACAGAATTTTGGAATTCACATGGACAGGGAAATTCAGGGCGTCTTGCTGAGAATGGAAAGGGAATCCGGTTCTTGGAGTTCTCTATCGCCTAAATCTACAAAATCTCTTGATAAGGTTTAATCAGCAATGTGAGCTTCTATGTCGCCACATTTTTAGTGTGTCTTTGAAAAGGGACCAGGAATCTTGGGTTCCAATTCCTCAAGAACATTATGGGAGTCTTTCTCTTGATATCCAAGCAACTGGAATTCTAGGTCTCCAGGAAATACCTTGGCATCTTGCTGAGAATGAAGCAGGGTTTTCAGTAATGGGAATCCTCATACACAGATCACTACACGACCTGTTGCTATGGAAGTATAAGGAATCTTGGTTACACGAGGCCTCCATCCCAATAACCTACAGACCGTCTTGCTAAGAGATAACCACCATTCAGGTTTTGAGAGTAGGAATCTGGATAATGGGAGTCCTCATATACAGGAAACAGCACTGAATATTGCTAAAGGAGAATAAGGAATCTGACTTACATGTGTCCTCCATCCCAATAAAAATTCAGGGTTTCTTGCTAAGGGTTAAACATGAATTTGTGTTTTTGAACCATAAACTAGGGAAATGAAATGCTCATATACAGGCAAATGCACTGACTTTTCCTAAGAAAGAAGAAGGTATGTGGGTGACATGTTTTCTCAATCTCCAAAAAAATATACGGCGTCGTCCTAAGATCTAAACAAGAATCCAGCTTTCAACACATGTATCTGTGAACAGGAGTACTCATATACAGGAA
>NW_007138262.1:2172-3044 GCF_000164805.1 Carlito syrichta | reverse complement strand
TGATGTAAATAAGTAGCCAGCTGGCTAGCCAGCAGACTTATCTAGCTAGCTATACTTTTAGGGAGCTGGCTAGCCAGCTGACTTAACTGCCTGACTTAACTAGCTAGGCTGCTGACTTAACTAGCTGAGTTACCTATGTAGCTACCTACCTAGCCAGATGACATAACTAGCTAGGTAACTAGCTAACTATCATTTAGCTACTTGATTTAACTATGTGACTTAACTAGCTAGCTCAGTTACATATCTAGTTGACTTAAGTAGCTAACTTCCTAGCAAGCCAGCTGAATTAAATAGCTGAAATACCTAGAGAGCCAGATGGCTGCCCATCTGACTTAACTAGCTTTTTTCTAGCTAGCCAACTGGCTTGAGAACTGACTTAACGTGCTGACTTAATTAGCTACCCAGGTGGTTAGCCAGCTGAGTAAACTAGCTTACTTAACTAGCTGGCCAGTTGGAGAGCCAGCTGACTTAATTGCCTAGCTACCTATCTAGCCATCAGCCAAGCCAGCTAACTTAACTAGCTGACATAATGAAGTAGTCAGCTGGCTAGCCATCAATCTTAACTAGCTATCTACCTAGCTAGACAGCTGGATAGCCAGCTGACTTAACCAGCTGATATAACTAGATAGCCTAATGGCTAGCCAACTGAATTAGCTAGCTACCTACCTACATAGCCAGCTGGATTGCCAGCTGACTTAAATACCTAACTACCTAGCTAACCAGCTGGCCAGTGAGCTTAATCAATTAGGTGATTTAACTAGCTAGAAAGTTGATTTAACTAGATAGCTACACTCATAGGCACCTGGCTAGCCAGCTGATTTAACTAACTGACTTAACCAACTAGCCTGCTGATTAACTAGCTGACTTAACTA
>NW_007138262.1:0-725 GCF_000164805.1 Carlito syrichta | reverse complement strand
CTAGTCATACAGCTAGTTAAATAGTTAGCTAAATATTTAATTCACATAGTTATGTTTGCTCGCTAATTAGTTAAGTCTGCCAGTTAAGACAGCTAGCTAAGTCACTTTCCTAATATTGTCAACTCGTTAAGACAGCTAGCTAGCTAACGGAATAAGTCAGCAGGTTGAGTCAGGCAGTTAGCTAGTTAATTAACGTATTAAGTCAGCTGGTTGAGTCAGCTAGCTAGCAAGTTAGGAAACGGGTTGAGTCAGCTGGTTGAGTAGGCTAGCTAGCTAGTTAGCTAACGAGTTAAGTCAGCTGGATGAGTCAGCTAACTACCTAGCTAGCTAATGATTTAAGCCAGCATGTTATGTCAGCTAGCTAGCTCATTAGCTAATGAGTTAACTAAGATAATTAAGTCACCTATCTAGCACGTTATATAATGAGTAAACTAACTAATTAGCTAGCTGGTTAAGTCAGCTAGCTAGCTATGCAGCTAACTATTTAAGTCAGTTGGCCAGCTACGTAGCTAGCTTGTTAGCTAACTATTTAAGTCAGCTGACTAGCTAGGTAGCTAGCTAGTTAAGTCAGCTAGTTAAGTCAGCTAGCTAGCCAGCTGTCTAGCTAGGCAGCGATCTAATTAAGTCAGTTGGTTTGCCAGCTAACAAGCTGGTTAATTCAGCTAGATTAGAGAACTGGCAAGCCAACTGACAAGGGAGGTAGCTAGCTAGTTAATCAGCTAGAT
>NW_007138261.1:0-647 GCF_000164805.1 Carlito syrichta | reverse complement strand
TATTTACTAGGTAGCAGAGTATGCCAGCTGACTTACTACACTAGTTAACTAGCTAACTATCTGACTTAACCTGCCAGCTTAACCCACTAGTTAACTATCTAGCTAGCTGTCTTAACCAGCTGACAAAATTAGAAAACTGACTTAGCTAGCTGACTTACCTGGCAGACTTAACTAGTTAGCTAGCAAACTAAACTATGTGAGTTGAATAGTTAGCTAACTATTTAAATAGATTATAAGAAGCTGACTTAATTAGCTAACTAGTCAGGAACAGATTTAAGTAGATGACTTAAATAGTTAGCTAAAAAGTGAGCTAGCTGATTTTATTAGTTGACTTAGCTAGCTAGCTGGTTAGCTAGCTGACTTAGCTAACTGACTTAACTAGTTGGCTAACGAGATAGTTAGCTAACTTAACAAGTTGATTAATGAGTTACCTAACTGTTTTAACTAGTTGACAAATGAGATAACTAGCTGAATTAACAAGTTGGCTAAGGAGTTAACTATGTGACTTAACTTGCTGGCTGACAAGTCGGCCGACTATTTAGCTGGTTTTATACATTGTCTGACTACTCGGCTGACTTGATTTCTGGCATAAAATGTTGGCCGAATAGTCGACCAACTATTTAACTGGGTTAACTAGTTGACTGACG
>NW_007138260.1:0-542 GCF_000164805.1 Carlito syrichta | reverse complement strand
ATGACTTAACTAGTCAACTGGCGAGTGAGCCAACTGGACATCTGAATTAACTAGTTCACCAGCGAGTGAGCCGATTGGTCAGCTGACTTAACTAGTCTGGCGGTAGGTGAGTCAAATCATCAGTTGACTTAACTAGTCATCTGGAGTGTGAGATGACTGGTCAGCTGTATTTAGTCGGTTGGCGAGTGAGCCGACTAATCAGACTTAACTAGTCAGCCAGTGAGTGAGCAGACCAATGAGCTGACTTAACTAGTCGGCCAGTGAGTGAGGAGATGTTTGAGCTGCCATAACTATTCGGCCAGTGCGTGAGCCAAACATGAGCTGAATTAACTAGTCGGCTGTTGAGCATGCCATCTAGTTCACTGACCTGTTGGCCGGTGAGAAAGTCGACAAGTTTGCTGACCAGTTGGCAGGCGAATGAGCCGAATATTTAGCTGACCTGATGGAAAGTGAGTGAGCCCACTAGTTAAATGAACAGCTAGCTGATTTGATAGCTGACTAGTTAGCCAAGTAACTACCTGGTTTACTAGCTGATTTAACTA
>NW_007138259.1:0-799 GCF_000164805.1 Carlito syrichta | reverse complement strand
GATGGAAAGTGAGTGAGCCCACTAGTTAAATGACCAGCTAGCTGATTTGATAGCCGACTAGTTAGCCAAGTAACTACCTGGTTTACTAGCTGATTTAAGTATCTAGCTTACTAACTAGCTAGCTATCCAGCTGACGTAACTAGCTAGCTTACAAGTTATGTAGCTGTCTAGCAAACTGACTTAACTAGCTAGCTAACAGGCTAGTTAGCTGTCAAACTGACTTAATTATCTAGCTGACTAGCTAGATGACTAGCTAGCTGATTTAACGAGCTATTTGACAAGGAACCTGAGTAGCTAGCTGACTTAACTAGCTAGCTCAATAGGTTGCTGACTTGCTAGCTGACTTAACTAGCTAGCTGGATAGCTAGCTGAATTAACTAAATGATTAGTTAGATGGCTGACTACCTGGCCAGCCAGCTGACTAAACTTGCAAGCTACCTTGTTGGCTAGACGTCTACCCAGCTGTCTTAAATAGCTAGCTCCCTGACTTTCTAGCTGGCTAGGCAGCTGGTTAACTAGCTGGGGGACTGGCCACCTGGCTAGCCAGCTGGCTTAAACAGCCAGCCGTCTGGTTGGACACTGGGATAGAAAGCTGGCAAAACTAGCCAGCGAACCTGGTGTTCAGCTGCCTAGAGAGCTGGATTAATTATTTGGCCACCTAACTGACCAGCCTGCTAACCAGCCCTCTTAACATGCCAGAATTCTAGCTATCCAGCTGGCTAAACAGCTGACTTAACTAGCTGACTTAATTAGATTACCATCTTACTAGCCAGCTGGCTTAACTAGCAAGCCACCTAGG
>NW_007138258.1:0-745 GCF_000164805.1 Carlito syrichta | reverse complement strand
CGACTAGTTATGTGATCTAACTAGTCGGCCGGACTAGTTAGCTGACTTAAATTGTTGACTGACATTTTGCCTACCAATCAGGCGATAGGTTAGCTATCTTAACTAGTTGGACGACTAGTAGGCGGACCGGTTAGCTGACTTAACTAGTCTACTGACGAGTGAGCCGACTGGTCAGCTGAATTAACTGGTTCACCGATGAGTGAGCTGATTGTCAGCTGACTTAACTAGTTGGCCAGTAGGCGAATTGAATGATCAGCTGACTTAACTAGTCGGCCGGAGTGGGAGATGACTGGTCAGCTGAATTTACTTGGCTGATGAGTGAGCCAATTGGTCAGACATAAGTAGTTGGCTGGTGAGTGAGCCGACCAATGAACTGACTTAACTAGTCGGTCAGCGATTGAGCCAATACGTGATCTGCCTTAACTATTCGGCTGCTGAGTGAGCTGACCTGTGAGCTGACTTAACTAATCAGCATGTGAGCAAGCTGACTAGTTCGCTGACCTGTTGGCCTGCGAGCGAGTCGACAAGTTAGTTGACCTGTTGGCTGGTGAGCAAGCCGACAAGTTTTCTGACTGGTTGGGAGGTGAGTGAGCCGAATATTTAGCTGACCTAATGGAAAGCAAGTGATCCCACTCGTTAGCTGACCAGCAAGCCTAGTTGCTAGTTGACTAATTAGCCAAGTGACTAGCTGGTTTGCTAGCTGACTTAACTAGCTAGCTGACTAGCTAGCTGGCTATCTAGCTGA
>NW_007138257.1:0-1037 GCF_000164805.1 Carlito syrichta | reverse complement strand
CTATCAACTCAGCAAGCTGGTAAGCTAACTAATGGCCATGCTCGCTTTCCATCAGGTCAGATAAATAGTCTGCTCACTCACCTGCCAACTCATCAGCAAACTACTTGGCTGACTCGCCAGTCAAAAGTTCAACTAACTCATCGACTTGCTCACAGGCCAACAGGACAGCTAAATAGTTGGCTTGCTTGCCAGCCGTCTAGTTAACTCAGCTCACCAATGGCTCTCACGATGTCTGACTAGTTAAGGCATCTCACCCATCAGCTCACTCGACCTCCAACTAGTTAATTCAGCTCACCAGTCTGCTCACTCACCGGCCGACTAATTAAGTCTTCTAACCAGTTGGCTCAATCGCCAACTGACAAAAGTCAGCTGACCAGTCAGCTCACTCACTGGTAGATTAGTTAAGCTAGCTGACCAGTTGACTCACTCGCCAGCTGACTACTTAAGTCAGTTTACAAGTCGTATCACTCGTTTGCCAACTTGTTAAGTCACCTGACGAGTCGGTTCTCTCGCCCCCTGACCAGTTAAGTCAGCTCACCTGTTGGCTCACTCACAGGCCAACTAGTTAAGTCAGGTAGCGGTCTACCAATTAGTTAAGTCATTTAGATAGCTACCTGGCTAGCTAGTGATGTCAGCGTGTTCAGTCAGCTGGCTAGCCAGCTGTCTAGCCACCTGGCTAGCTGTTTAAGTCACCTAATTAAATCAGCTGTCTAGCCAGCTGGCTAGGCAGGTAGTCAACAAGATATGTCAGCTTGCTAGCCAGCAGGATAGCTATTCAAGTTAGATAGTTAAGTCAGCTGGCTAGCCTGCAGGCTATGTAGGTATCTAGCTAATTAAGTGAGCTGGTTTGCCAGCTTGCTATCTTAAGTCAGCTGGGTAAGTCAGTTGGCTAGCCAGCTGTCTAGATATGTAGCCAGTTAGTTAAGTCACATGGCTAGCCAGCTAACTAGCTGGTTAAGTCAGCCAGTTAAGTCAGCTGGCAACCTGCTACCTAGCTAGTTTTGTCAGCTCGTTAAGCCTGTTGGCTACCCAGTTGG
>NW_007138256.1:0-725 GCF_000164805.1 Carlito syrichta | reverse complement strand
AGACGCAGCGCGGAGAGAAACAGGAAGAAAGATACAGAGAGACAAGAAAGAGGGAGACAGTGTTGGGGGGCCCCATGCCACTTCAAGCTGCCGGGTTCAAAGGGAGATGCCTGGGCGCCGCCAGCACATCTGAAAGGGTTGACGTGGTGACAGTTCCCAAGTCTTCCCACAACTTCCCAAAGGATGTTCCCAACACGCTCAGTGTGCTGGAGCGGAAGGCCGGAAGCCAGAGATAAGCTGCCATCCCCTGCGCGGCCTGCAGTCCCAAGACTCACCGGGTCCGCCATCCATCCCAGGCGCTTAGATCCCAAGAGATTCGGCCAATCCGGGGGTTGTGAGACCTTAGAGGTCGTCGTCGCTGGCATTGATTGAGGATCTGGCACCCCAGAGCCATCCTGGAACCTGGCGGTCTTTCCCAGGAGGAACGGGGCCGGCTCTAAGGGTTCCCAAGGCAGCTCCACTTCTGTGTTTCTCAGGCCGCCAGGGAAAATTCCTTGGGCACTCCGCGAAACAGGAGCCTTCCGTCGCATGGCGGGGATGGGGAGCGGGGCCGGGGTTAAAAAACGGTCGCAGGGTATTGTAGCTCCGCGGGACACCCGCGAGCCCCTCCCAGTCTCCCGCACGGAGGCGCGGGCGCCTCCCAGTTCCAGTGATCCCCTGGTCCTGCCCTCCCGCTGCTTGCTGGGGGCACTTGGGAGCTATCATGGGGAGTCCTGGGTGTCCTT
>NW_007138255.1:0-850 GCF_000164805.1 Carlito syrichta | reverse complement strand
TAATAATTCAGTAAGTGTCTTAAGTGTTTCACAGTCCTTCATGAGCCCAGATTTGAGTGTCATTATTTTTTGGAGTAATCATCTGTGATGCTGATGATAATGATGCTTATGAAAAAAGATGAATAATAAAGACAAAAAGTGACACACAAATAAATAGCTATGTAACCCACAAAGGAATGTTGAAACAAATGAAAGTAATGGAGAACATTAGAGCCACTTAGATTGACAACTCTGATATTTCCACACATGCCATTTGAACACATCAAACTAGGAATCTCTCATGTAAATAAATGATGAAGGATGCATTTTTGTGTAGTCTTCTTCATGTCACCAGGGTTTTCTGCTGACACAGTATTGTGCTAATGTGCATGTTTAGTAGGATTTATAATGCAATTATGAATCCATGCCTTAAAACTTTCCTGCTCACCTGAAATAGCTTGAATTTCCTTTGAATGTGTCCCAGACAACTCTGATCTACATTATTAAAATTCCTCTCTCTGTCTCTGTCTCTGTCTCTCTCTCTCTCTCTCTCTTTCTCTAAGTGTCCAAGATATTACATTGCATGAAGTAGACTTCCTAGACACAGCCCTTTTTTCCTATACTGAACAACCCACTGACAGATTTAAGGGGGAGGGTTCCACGGAGAACTCTGTAGGCTCAAAGAACCAATCAATTCCCTCCCTTCATACCTACCTCATCACAAGCAGTCCATGTCTTCTCAGGTCATATCTTACCACCCAGATACTTCCTATAGGTTATTTTCCACATCCTATCATGATTCAGTTTCTTACCTGACCTTTACCGTACTTTGCCCAGAATTCATAGTCCATCATCAGTAAAATCTCGTAAA
>NW_007138254.1:0-697 GCF_000164805.1 Carlito syrichta | reverse complement strand
CAGCTCACCACCACGGGTTCTGGCGATCCTTCTGCCTCAGTCTTCCAAATAGCCAGAACTACAGGAGCGCGCTACCATGCCCGGCTAATTTTTTATTTATTTGTTGTAAAGGCACGGTCTCTTCAAATTACCTGAGCTGATCTTGAACTGCGTGCTCAGGCAATTCACTCACCTTGGCCTTCCAAAGTGCTGGGTTTACAGGCTGAGCCATGGAGCCTGGCCGGCTCTACTTTTTGATTTCCTTTTCACCGTCCCCACAGCCTATCGCCAGGGTTCAAGTCAACAGCAAAGATTGCCTGAGGTAGTAATGCATTATACTCTGCTTTTACTCTTGTCCAAAAACATCTTGTTACACACTCCTCACTTCCACCCTGCATAACATCTATAATAACCCTCTTATATTTGTTTATGTCATACCTTTGTTTAAACTCACTCAAAGGCTTTCTTTCCAACAGTCATAGAACAAATTCCAAATTCGAGCCATTTCCAATCTTCTTCAACCAGACTTTTTGAGTCAGCTGGTCTCCAAGCTTTCTCTAGCTTTGAGATATTTATAAAGAATGCCCAGAACGTTAATCACCTAAGATCCCACGAAATCTATGTTTTTTTTGTTTAGTTGATATTTCTTTTCTTATTAAGAGTGTTTCACAGGTGATAAAACTACATGTAAAAAAAAGCTCTAATCATGGTACTTCTA
>NW_007138253.1:0-3869 GCF_000164805.1 Carlito syrichta | reverse complement strand
CACCTAGAGAAGAAACTGCTTTCTCTCTCAGTAGTGGCTCCCATATGTTACATAGGACAGAGTCTAGAGGTATACGACAGGCATTCTTTTGTCTCCAGTCCCAATACGTTTGAAGTAAATGCCATCAGATAATACCACTCAGTAAACTTCGTTGCTCTAGTCATCTGCATGCCTTTGAATAATCCCTTTTATTAATGAAATATTTTAACATTTGTCTTTTAAAAATCCAACACAAGTCTATTAGTATAAGTGGTGATGTAAAATCCACAGGGACATTTTAGTCACAGTTGCATTTGACAAACATTCTCTTTTGTTAATCTTGTTTTTTACATGGCACAGATAACTTGAATTTCCTCAGTATTTCTGCTACCTTATGGCGACAACTCTGAAACCTTCTCAGTATCCCCTTCTCTTCCTGATTTCTAATTGTTGACGTTCCCAGGGCTTAGTCTATGGACTTTTCTGTCAACCCCATGATCAAGGTGATTTCATCTTATCCCATAATTTCTCTCTCAAGTTTGGATCAGCATCTGCAACTGCCTTGCCAAGAATCATGCTTGCATATTGAAAAAAGCCTCACAAACATGAAATATCCACACAAAAAAATCATGATTTCTGCCATTACAGCACTTGGATGTGTATGGAAATCTATCCGGAACAAAAATTTCCAAGTCATTCTTGATTTTCCCTAATGTCCCACATGGAATTCATCAACAGATTCTATTGGCTCTACCTTTTATTCTTTTTCTTTTCTTTACTTTTCTTTTTTTTTTTTTCAGTTGGATTCTCACTCCATCGCCCAGGCTGGAGTGCAGTGGTACAGCTCACCACCACGGGTTCTGGCGATCCTTCTGCCTCAGTCTTCCAAATAGCCAGAACTACAGGAGCGCGCTACCATGCCCGGCTAATTTTTTATTTATTTGTTGTAAAGGCACGGTCTCTTCAAATTACCTGAGCTGATCTTGAACTGCGTGCTCAGGCAATTCACTCACCTTGGCCTTCCAAAGTGCTGGGTTTACAGGCTGAGCCATGGAGCCTGGCCGGCTCTACTTTTTGACTTCCTTTTCACCGTCCCCACAGCCTATCGCCAGGGTTCAAGTCAACAGCAAAGATTGCCTGAGGTAGTAATGCATTATACTCTGCTTTTACTCTTGTCCAAAAACATCTTGTTACACACTCCTCACTTCCACCCTGCATAACATCTATAATAACCCTCTTATATTTGTTTATGTCATACCTTTGTTTAAACTCACTCAAAGGCTTTCTTTCCAACAGTCATAGAACAAATTCCAAATTCGAGCCATTTCCAATCTTCTTCAACCAGACTTTTTGAGTCAGCTGGTCTCCAAGCTTTCTCTAGCTTTGAGATATTTATAAAGAATGCCCAGAACGTTAATCACCTAAGATCCCACGAAATCTATGTTTTCTTTTGTTTAGCTTGATATTTCTTTTTCTTATTGAGAGTGTTTCACAGGTGATAAAACTACATGTAAAAAAAGCTCTAATCATGGTACTTCTAATAATATAGAAAAAGCAATACTCAAAGCTACAGATAATAAAAAACTAGATTTTCCAGGGATGTGTAGGATTTTATATGTGTATACTTACAGCTATTTTAAAAATTGATTATTAAATTACTGTCCAAAAAACAACTCTGTAATTGAGAATCCAAAATGTTCTAGCTTCTAAATCTCAGCAAAATATAATATTTTAAAATTTATTTTTAGTAATAAATCCATTGCAACTATTTATAGAGCAAACCATTTTAAATATCTTTAAATATATTTGATAATAACTAATTAAAGAAAAATAAAAATGATCAACTTTAGTCTTAGATATTGCATTTTAAAATAGTCTAAGCAGGTTAGCCAAAATTGTCTGATATATCTAATTTTCCCTAAGTCTTAGGGAAACAATTCAGTGTTAGGTATACAAATAATCATCATTCAGGTACCCATGTTAATGAGGTGTCTCTCCCCCATGACAGTTTTCCACTACTGCCAATCTGTTTCTTACAGCATTAAGATAATTGCTCAAGGTTCGTATATGAGTGAGAATATGTGCTATTCAGTTATTTGTTTCTGTGATAGATCACTGAGTATTATGGATTCTAAGTCCACCCAAGTTGCTGAGAAGTTCTTCAGTTGTCCTTCTTTATGACTAATACTCCATCGTGTATATATACCACATTTTTTAATCCAGTCCTCTATCAATGGGCAACACGGTTGGTTTCATGTTTTTCCTACTGTGAATAATGCAGTAAACATGTGTGTGTAGGTTTTTTTAATAGAATTATTTGAGTTCCTGCAGGTATATTCACAGAAGGGAAATTGCAGGATCATATGGAAGGTCGATTTTTAGATCTTTTGGGAATTCCCAAGCTGTTTTCCACAGAGTTTGTACTAGGTTTCACTCCCACCAACTGTGTAGACATGTTCCCTTTTAGCCACATCCTTTCCAGCATCTGTTGTTTTTTGAGTTATTGATGATGGCCATCCTGACTGGAGTTAGGTGGTGTCTCAATGTAGTTTTAATTAGAATTTCTTTGATGACTAGTGAGACTGAGCATTTTTTCATGTATTTGCTGGATGCTCGTATATCTTCTTTGATTTTAAATTTTTTTCTTTGGTTTTTAATTTTTTTATTTTAAATATATGGGGTACAGTTCACTGTTAGATATATAAATGATCATTATGCAGGTACCCTTGCTGATGAGGTGTCTCTCCCTCCTGTTTGTAAGAAGACAGCTCCCTAGACCTATGTCATGTCCTTTAAAGATCTAACCAAGAAGCAATGAATAAAGAGAGAAATGGCCTTTCCAAAACACAATTTAAGTATTCTTTATCTGAATATATTCACTTTGTTCAGTAGTCATATGGTACACAACATACAAATTAGATATTTGCAAAACATTTTTTGAGCAAACTACTTCCTGTAATGAACATGCTAAATTTAACTCTTGGAAAATATTTAACGTTCTTGTCAAATGGAGGTTCATAGTTCTTGCAGTATGCTATTAAACCCAAGCATTATATTTAATCTTCCACCAGATTTCTGAGAGAAAAAAGTAATTTTTGAAACAACATAAATTGGTAAAAGTAAAGCAATCATCTACTTATATGTTAAGCGCCAGTCATACTAAAAACAGATATTAAATTTTCCTTTTGATAGGATGTAAAATCTAGCACAATAACTTTCAAGTAATCTACTGCCTCTCTACACTGATTCCACTC
This sequence comes from Carlito syrichta, assembly GCF_000164805.1. NCBI lineage: Eukaryota > Metazoa > Chordata > Mammalia > Primates > Tarsiidae > Carlito > Carlito syrichta. The sequence goes on along the minus strand of NW_007138253.1, from coordinate 636 downwards.
TGCTCATCCAAGCACTTCCTTCAACCACATTTGGGTCCTTATATGATTTTTTTTTTTTTTTGAGTTGGAGTCTCACTCTGTCACCCAGACTGAAGTGCAGTGGCTGCTCCCGGCCACCGCAGCCTCGACCTGCTGGGCTCCGGCGATCCTTCCACCTCAGCCTTCCAAGTAGCCAGAATCACAGGCATGCGCTATCATGCCCAACTGATATTTTTTTTATTTATTGTAGAGATGAGTTCTCGCTGCCCAGGTGGGTCTCGAACCCGCAGGCTCAGGCAATCCACTCACCTCAACCTCCCAAAGGTGCAGGATTATAGGCTGAGCCTCCGAGCCCGGCTCTTATATGATTTTTGATAAAGTAAAGTGGAATTTTAAAAAGTTGCTCACTTATCATTTATTCCTCCTTTACTTTGGCAGTATAAGTCTACTTTCCCTACCTCGAGTTACTATTACCTCCACATTCCATGTGCTCTTAGTGGTGTTGTCAATCATGGCACTATCCACCCCTGGTCAAGGGTATTTGACTCATCCCAGGCATGCCCTCACCCTCAGACACTTGACCCTTTAGCTGATTGCCACTTGCTTGAATATAAGTGACCCCAGATGTTGTCCTGGTACTGCTCCAAAATAAATATC
>NW_007138252.1:0-983 GCF_000164805.1 Carlito syrichta | reverse complement strand
TCCCAATTTTTCTCTTTCTTCCACATACAAACCTTCTATTATTTACTGGCACTAACTGTAACCACTGCAGAGCCCAAGTAAGTTTCATCTAACATATTTCCTTGAGTCATAAATTTTCCTGAGTATCTGCAGCATTTGATGTTTTAGATATTCTCTACTTTTCTTGCAATCTTTTCCTTTGTCTAACAAGTCATTGTTACATAAGTTTTACTCTTTTTCTCCACTTGATTTCAGTGGCTATTCCTTTTCCCTATTTCCCAAATGGAAAAGCTTTTCTAAAACTCGGTCTTTAGCTCTTCTTTCTTACCAGTCTTTCAGAGAGACAAAGTCAAATGGGCCCTGGAAGATCAATAATTCTGTTCTTTTGATAACTTAACAAGTAACTAAGTGATTGGATTGAGTTTGCTCAACAAATGCAAACGACACTTCTTCCTGCTCAAGTTTCACTGGCTTCTCTTTTTTAAAGCAATCTTTTTCTTAACTAAGAAAGTCTTGTTTTCACATGATCAGTAAATTTTTTCTCATCTTATTTCCATATTTTCTTTAAATTAGTTGAGCAGTACTCTTTCTGCTTCCCAACTTTGAGCCCTTTCTATGGTGTATTCAGGTATGTGCAAATTAAGTTCTTTTTCCTGTGAGTTATGGAAGGTCAAAAGATACTTTTTCCTTTGATGTGTTTTTGTCTGGTATTCCTAATTAAACTTCATTTTACATTTAAACTATATGATGTTAATGACCTTTTGAATAACAATTCCTTGACTTTAGCAATCATTCTATATGATTTTTTTCCCCAAAAATACATGTCAGTCTTGAATATTCATTGAAAGTCCAGTTTCTTGTTCCCAACTAGTTTCTAGGTCTTATTCATATCACTCATAATCAAACATATAAAATCATCCTTGATATATTCCTTTTTCTTTATAACCAGTGATCAAGTCCTATCAACTTTTCATTTGCAGAGACATCCTGCTTTTACCTCCTCT
>NW_007138251.1:0-849 GCF_000164805.1 Carlito syrichta | reverse complement strand
AACAATTCCTTGACTTTAGCAATCATTCTATATGATTTTTTTCCCCAAAAATACATGTCAGTCTTGAATATTCATTGAAAGTCCAGTTTCTTGTTCCCAACTAGTTTCTAGGTCTTATTCATATCACTCATAATCAAACATATAAAATCATCCTTGATATATTCCTTTTTCTTTATAACCAGTGATCAAGTCCTATCTACTTTTCATTTGCAGAGACATCCTGCTTTTACCTCCTCTCACTGATTCAATAATGGTTCTGTTCTGTCCTATTTGGCCTATGCTTTATAGCATTCATTCTCTCTCGCTCCAAGCTATTGTACATGTTGAGCTTTTTCATGTTATTTTCCTGTTAAAAATAAACAAACACTACAAGTAGTTAGTCTTTGTATTTCAAATAGTTGTGAGAAATCAAAAAATAAAATAAAATCACATAGCAAATATTTCATATTTCCAGATATCTTAATTTGATAGTCTTGGGGAAAGAGAACAAAAATATGCATTTTTAAATAAGCATCTCAAGTGATTATCATCAGGTAGCTCAAACTGCTGGTTTAAATAATGCTTTATGATATTTGTTTTACTAATTTACTTCTCATTTCTCTTTCCCACTAATTTTTTTTGTTATTGCTATGGCACTCACTGTCTTCTAAAGTCACATTAAAAATTCCTTCCCCTATGCTTTTTCTTCAAATTATCTTCCTCCTGCTTCTTTTTTCCTTCCTGCTTCCTCCTACCCTAATCAGAATGAATCAATTTAGGCAAAACCAGTAATTCCTTCAAGTTAAGTTCCATCTCCCATCTCAATTAAGTAACTATTTTGCAGAGTCGGATGGCTCAAGCCTGTAATCC
>NW_007138250.1:0-1117 GCF_000164805.1 Carlito syrichta | reverse complement strand
CTATTGTGTAGCTTTGGGGTCTCATTATTAATTAAATCATTTGATTGATGTTCTCTGAAAAATATAAACTTGTAAAAATATATTGAATGTAATGAATGGTCTCCATTTTGAATCTCAATTTAAATTTGGAGTAAAAAGTCTTAGAAAGAAGTTATTTACTATATTAATTATAAAGAAGTTCCCCAATATGAAGAGAATTATGTCTCCTTTCTTTAGACCCAGGTATAAGCAAGAAAATCCATTTTGCGTATTCTTGGACTCTTAGATGCTTTAATTTTAATGGGTCATAAAAATATAAAATGTTTTTTTACATGAAAAATAGTTTTTTCTTCATATCATACATGCAAAAATATATATCATAATCTATACTCTTATTTAGAAAATTAGATCACATATCATTACCATTGGTTCAACAGCCTAAATTTGGGGTCAATGGAAAAGCATTCCTCAATGCATTTGATTTTAAAAATATATCAATAAAACTCTATGACCATTTCTAAATCACCTTTTAAAATCACATTTCCAAGACAATCTGTGTTGCACAATATGATTGGTTTCTTGGACAGATGATTCGAACCCATGAATCTACTGGATTACAATTCTGTTTCACTGACAATATAATTGTCTATATAAGCTGCCCAGGATTTTTGAAACAAAAATATCATTAAAGACATTATGGTATTAATTTTTATAAACTTGTGTCCAGTGTTTAAAATAATTATTTTTTTGAGTCGGCATCTCACTCTGTCACCCAGGCTGGAGTACAGTGGCATGCTCATGGCCACCACAGCCTCGACCTCTGGGCTTAGGAAATCCTTCTGCCTTAGCCTTCCAAGTACCTGGAACTAGAGGCATGCACCACCACACCCGGCTATTTTTTTAATTTATTGTAGAGATGAGGGCTCACCAAGTTGCCCAGGCTGGTCTGCCTCAGGCAATCCTCTCACCTTGGCCTCCCAAAGTGCTGGGATTATTGGTGTGAGCCACCATACATTTATACTATATATAAGGTTCTGATCATACTTAAGATTTTAGGACAGAAAAAAATAACACGTGGCATGCTATGATATTGTTACCCCAAAATATGAGAAATGCTTTTGTAAGTCAGTCAATCATG
>NW_007138249.1:0-768 GCF_000164805.1 Carlito syrichta | reverse complement strand
GGGCTCACCAAGTTGCCCAGACTGGTCTGCCTCAGGCAATCCTCTCACCTTGGCCTCCCAAAGTGCTGGGATTATTGGTGTGAGCCACCATACATTTATACTATATATAAGGTTCTGATCATACCTAAGATTTTAGGACAGAAAAAAATAACACGTGGCATGCTATGGTATTGTTACCCCAAAATATGAGAAATGCTTTTATAAGTCAGTCAATCATGAGTAAAGAGTCATTAGCATTACATGTCACAGATCTTGTGTATGAAAACAGAAAAGTCAAGAAAATGAAATATATTACAAGCTTATCCCCTAAAGCAAAACATAAAATGAAACCAGTAGCATTTCAGTTGTTTTATAACCAGTTTAAGGTTTATCTTAATTTTCCTGTCACTTGTTCCTCATTGAAAGTCTAATTATTGAATCAAAACACAGTGAAATATTTATAGAAAGCTATGGTTTTATTTTTTTCACATTTAAAGATAATTATAATTTCACCATAAAGCAAAAACTGCCACTTTGATCATGGAATTGCATATATCAAATCAATCTGTAAAGTTGCATGTTATTGCTTGTGTTCTACATAAAAAGAAAATAATGAAAATGACTTTGTGGCAGAAACATTGACATAAGTTTTTATAGAGGAGCTTCTGGACACAAGTTTCTTGAAGCTTCTTTGGACCAAATAACACTGAATCCTAAAAATTCAGGAGAGTTTAAGTTGTTTTGGGGAGACAGAGCTTATAGACAGTAAGAAAAAAGGATTCTTAATTT
>NW_007138248.1:0-1011 GCF_000164805.1 Carlito syrichta | reverse complement strand
TCAGTACTGTGAGAAAAACCTTAAGCATATGTCCATGATAAAATGGTGTATTGGCTCTGTAATAATAATGGCTACTAAATTGCTCTCATAAAAAGGCTACAAATCCATGCTTGGGAAATTGTAGGTGAGCAGAGCTGGTGCTTAGTTAGCCAAGTCAGCTATCGGGTAGGTTGCATGAGTTGTATGAAAGCTGCATATTTGAAACTATGATCCTGATATGTAAAACCTTTCCCACTCTGTCCTTAACTTTCCAGACTCACTCATGCATTGGACAAATCTTTATTGAGTATATTTATGCATCACACATTCTAGGCTATTGGCATATATCATTAAACATAACAGATAGAAATTTCTGTCTTTATGTACATTAAATCCATTATAACTATTTTCACAACATTCTGTTCTTCATCCATATTGAAATGATATGCTTAATACAAATATATAGAAGATGATTTTAAAAGTCTTCTGTTTTATTTTCTACTTTCAGTTTTATCCTGCTGATTTGAGTTATTCTTTTTTTCCCTGCTGTTGAATTAAACACTCAAAAAATCATCTGATTTAAACAAAAAGATTAGTTAATAAATAGGACTATGATAATGGCAAGTAAGAAAAGAATGTAAATAATTATCTAGTTAAATGTATTAATCAATACTTCCTATTTCATTTAGTGTCAAATCTCTTTCTCTTTTCTTCCAACTTAGATACGTTTATGGAAGGTCTTATGTTTTGGGGGAAGAGGTTATAAGAAAGTTCTTTTTTTCCCCCCTTTTTTTCCTATTAATCATCTCCTCCTTTTTTACTCCCAGTTGATTTTTAACACTCAGATTGCTATCATTTAATCATCCTTGGATTGGAATATGCAAATAGGGATTCAGGTAAAATTAAGGTAGCTGTGTCATTTTTTAATCTTCCTGAACCCTTCTTTATTACAAATAGATGGCAATATGCATAGCAAACTTTTGGAAGACAGTATAACCACACACCTTTTGGAGCCTCCCAGGCATCTTGCTC
>NW_007138247.1:0-919 GCF_000164805.1 Carlito syrichta | reverse complement strand
TCTCATTATTGGTAATATCTCTTAGAATCTGTGTCAGTTCCCCCCCCTTCATGAATTGGATTTTACTTGCTCTCTGTGTGGGTAAACTATAATACATGACAGTTAAATTTGAAGAAAGATTTTAGAGTTATAAAATATGGGCTTAAATCTTTGACTTTACATTTACTGATTTTCATTTAAAAATAGCTACTCAGTGGCTCAGCCTGTAATCCCGTGCCTTTGGGAGGCTGAGGTGAGTGGATTGCCTGAGCCTGCGGGTTCGAGACCCACCTGGGCAGCGAGATCTCATCTCTACAATAAATCAAAAATCAGCCGGGCATGGTAGTGCATGCCTGTAATTCCGGCTACTCGGAAGGCTGAGGCGGAAGGATCACCGGAGCCCAGCAGATCGAGGCTGCAGTGGCTGGGAGCGGCCACTGCACTCCAGTCTGGGTGACAGAGTGAGACTCCAACTCAAAAAAAAAAAAAATAGCTACTTAGTTTTTTCTTATTTTATCTTTGTAAAATGGGGTAATAATTCTCATCTCACAAAAATATATATGGATTAAATATACTACATATAAATTATAATAAATATTAGTTGATAACTTTAAAATAATTTCTTCTTTGCTCTACAAAAATACTTAAGTACAAGAGGATAGCTAGCTCAGACAATATCTAGTAATTGTCATCCATTAACAATATGTATTTGTGAAGTTTATCCAGAGCCTCATAGTGCAATTAAGAATAAGTTTATTATGTAAATACATGGATAGTCTTGGTATTTTAACAATATTCTATACAAAGTGTGAAAACAGTGTGTTACTGTTCTGACATTTCAGAGTATGAAATCACTCCCTGCTTTTTTATGTATCAGCAGTTAAAATGGTTAAAAGGAACATGTAATCATCTGTATTAATTTTTTTCTGTTCTCCAATGA
>NW_007138246.1:0-817 GCF_000164805.1 Carlito syrichta | reverse complement strand
AAACAATCTGCTACCTCAACTTAAAGTGAAATGTTGCTTTTGTGCTGTTGATTAAGCATATTTATGCAAATGGATGTCACATGGCTTTTCTATTCCTTTTTTCTGACTTACTGCAAAGCTCTAGCTGTACCAAAAGTATTTTAATGAATGGCATCACAAAATTCACATTTACTTTGAATTAACTTAGTTTAACTGTTGCCATGCATTCCCCTAATATTATGATATCTACTCAATTTCAAAAATTATATTTTCAATAACATATTATTTTGCTTTTGCAATCTCAGTTTCATTTTTACGATACTGATTACTTAACTAGACTATCATAACTTTATATTCATAAATTAATACGTTTGTTCTCAAGTTGATAAGACATTCTATTGCCATTTCTTTCACATGGTCTTCTTCATTCAATAGTTATTCCTTTCATATTATTTCTCATTATCTACTCAGTTTTTCAAATCTAAATTACATTGTGCTTTCATTGAAGGCTCTTAAAACAATCCTGAAAATGTAGTCTGAAAATTAATTGCATACATGTCTTTATAGAAATCTTGTCCAAATTGCTCTGTTCTTTGCCACTATAGTCCATATGTTTGTTTAAGTTGCCTGAATGTAAAGCAATCTTTTTCATAGATACTTCAGCACTTAATGGTGGACCATATATTCATTGCATGCTCAGTAACTATTTCTTTCTAAATAATAAGAACCAATATATATTACTTTTAATGGAATGCATAGATAATTAATTAACTTATTCCTTTTACTCTCCTGCATTTTTTTTCCTTTTAAAAAAAATATTTTTCATAACAATGTCTAA
>NW_007138245.1:0-783 GCF_000164805.1 Carlito syrichta | reverse complement strand
GTAACTATTTATTTCTAAATAATAAGAACCAATATATATTACTTTTAATGGAATGCATAGATAATTAATTAACTTATTCCTTTTACTCTCCTGCATTTTTTTCCTTTTAAAAAAATATTTTTCATAACAATGTCTAAGCATTGTTTTTGGATAACCATTCCTTTTTCATTGTCAGTATAAGTGGTTTGGATAGGGTTTTCCCAATCCCCATGGATAAAAATAAACACATTACCCATCTCTGGCCATGGAAGGCTCTTAGTTTTCACAGTATTCATATGCTATATATGTCTCATGCAAAGCCAATTGGTATAGGACTATAGTGTTCTATTTCATTCTTGCTAGCAAACTCTATTGAATAAATTCCATGTTGAATTTGATGAAGTAAATTGCCATATGGAACAGTTCTCATGGAAAGAAACTGAGGGTGATGTCTGATCAGGAGTCAGCAAGGAACTGATGCCCTCAGCCCAACATCCCAACCGGAACTGAATCTTGCCAACAACCACATAAGCCTGGAAGTGACTCATTCTGTAGCTGACCCTTAGGTGAGACTCTAGCCCTGGTCCATCTTGTGATTAAAACTTGATGCAAGCCAGGCTTGGTGGCTCAGCCTGTAATCCCGTGCCTTTGGGAGGCTGAGGTGAGTGGATTGCCTGAGCCCGCGGGTTCGAGACCCGCCTGGGCAGGCGAGACCTCATCTCAACAATAAAATAATAATAAAAAAAATTAGCCGGGCATGGTAGCGCGTGCCTGTAATTCCGGCTACTCGGAAGGCTGAGGCGG
>NW_007138244.1:0-752 GCF_000164805.1 Carlito syrichta | reverse complement strand
GCATTGTTTTTGGATAACCATTCCTTTTTCATTGTCAGTATAAGTGGTTTGGATAGGGTTTTCCCAATCCCCATGGATAAAAATAGACACATTACCCATCTCTGGCCATGGAAGGCTCTTAGTTTTCACAGTATTCATATGCTATATATGTCTCATGCAAAGCCAATTGGTATAGGACTATAGTGTTCTATTTCATTCTTGCTAGCAAACTCTATTGAATAAATTCCATGCTGAATTTGATGAAGTAAATTGCCATATGGAACAGTTCTCATGGAAAGAAACTGAGGGTGATGTCTGATCAGGAGTCAGCAAGGAACTGATGCCCTCAGCCCAACATCCCAACCGGAACTGAATCTTGCCAACAACCACATAAGCCTGGAAGTGACTCATTCTGTAGCTGACCCTTAGGTGAGACTCTAGCCCTGGTCAATATTGTGATTAAAACTTGATGCAAGCCGGACTTGGTGGCTCAGCCTGTAATCCCGTGCCTTTGGGAGGCTGAGGTGAGTGGATTGCCTGAGCCCGCGGGTTCGAGACCCGCCTGGGCAGGCGAGACCTCATCTCTACAATAAAATAATAATAAAAAAAATTAGCCGGGCATGGTAGTGCGCGCCTGTAATTCCGGCTAATCGGAAGGCTGAGGCGGAAGGATCGCCGGAGCCCAGCAGGTCGAGGCTGCAGTGGCCGGGAGCGGCCACTGCACTCTAGTCTGGGCGACAGAGTGATACTCCAACTCAAAAAAAAAAAAGAAA
>NW_007138243.1:0-14611 GCF_000164805.1 Carlito syrichta | reverse complement strand
CATTATTCCCATTTGGAATATGATAGTGAATCAACCCATTATTTTGAAACTCATCATTTTGAATACTGATATGGAGAAGTTTTTTCTTCATAACATTATTTTGGCTAATGACTATAGAAGAAATGGAAAGAAGTTAGTTAAACTAGGAAACATCTATCAATGGCTACTACTTAACAAAAAGAGAGTAAAAAAGATTTGATGTTTAAAAGAAGCGTGAATATCACCTATGGTTCATTTGTTTAAAAACAAAACAATGCCAGGTTGTATTGATTATTGTAGCCTTATAATAAAGTTTAAAGTAGGGAAGTGTGAAACCTTCCACTTAGACTCTCTTGCTAAAAATTGTGTTGGCTGTTCGTGGTCATTTTTTTTTTTTTTTTGTATGAATTTCTGTACTGTTATTTCTGGGTCTGAGAAAAACAATGGTGATAATTTAACAAGTATTGTGCTGAATTTGTAGATTGCCTTAGTTAGGATGGGCACCTTAATAATGTTGATTTTTCCAACCCGTGAGCATGGAATATTTTACCATTTGTTTGTGTCTTCTTTAATTTTTTGAGGAGTGTTTTATAGTTTTTGTTGTAAAGGTCTTCACTTCTCCAGTTAGGAAGATGCCAAGGTAATTAATTTTTTTGTGTCTATTGTAAACAGAATTGTGCTTTTTATTTGGGTTCTTGCCAGATTGTCATTGGTGTATAAAAATGAGACTTTCTTTTGCAGGTTAATTTTGTACCTGGAGACATTGGCAAAGTCATTTATCAGTGCAAGGAGATTTCTGACAGAATCACTTGGGTTTTTGTGGTATAGGATCATATTGTCAGCAAAGAGGATAGTTTAACTTTCTCTTTTCCTATTTGGGTACCCTTGATTTCCTTCTTTTGTCTGATATCTTTAGTTAGGACTTCAAGCACTATGTTGAACAGGAGGAGTGAGAGTAGGCAGTCTTGTCTTGTTTCAGTTTTGGGGGAAAATGCTTCCAATTTCTGTTCTTTTAGCAATATATTGACTGGGGATGTATTACAGATGGCTCTTACTATTTTGAGGTATGTTCTCTCTATGCCTAGGTGGGGATTCATGGGTTTTTTAAATCAAGAATGGATGTTGGATTTTGTTGGAAGCCTTTCTGCATCTAATGACACAATCCATATCGTTGTTGCTTTTACATCTGTTGAAGTATTTAATTACATATATGGTCTTGCAGATGTTGAATCAACTGTGCATCCTAGGGATGAAGTCTACTTGGTCATGGTGGATAATTATTGAGATGTGTGTTGAATCTGATTGTCTAGAAACTTGTTGAGAATGTTTGCTTCTATGTTCACCAGGAATATTGGTTCAAGAACAGTCATATAGACCAATGGAACAGGATAGAGATTCCAGAAGTAAAACTTCAATTTCTCAACCAACTCATCTTCAGCAAAGCCTCCAACAACAACCACTAGGGAGAGGTGAACCTATTCAGTAACTGGTGCTGGGGAAACTGGCTGACCACTTGCAGGCAAATAAAACAGGACTCACCATACACAAAAATCATCTCTAATTGTATCAAAGACCTAACCTAAATCCTCAAACTTTAAGAATCTTAGAAAATGGAAATTGGAACTAGCAACCAATTCCTTATCAAAAGGACATGCCACAGAGGTAAGATAGACAAATGGGAGCTCATCAAACTGAAAAATTTCTGCAAAGTAAATACCTGACAAAGGCCTCATATCCAGAATCTACAAGGAACTCAAAAGGGCCAAAAGGAAAAAAACAAACAGTCATTAAAAAGTGGGCAAAAGACATGAATACACACTTCTCAAAGGAAGCCAACAATTACATGAAAAAATGCCCAACTTCAATAATCATCAAACCAACTGAGGTAACACCTAACTCCAGTCACGATGGCCATCATTAATAACTCAAAAAACAACAGATGTTGGAGAGGAGATGGAGATAAAAGGAACATTTCTACACTCCTGGTGGGAGTGTAAACTCATACAACTTCTGTGGAAAACAGTGTCGAGATTTCTTATTTATTTATTTATATTTTAAAGATGTGGGTACAATTTAGGGTTAGATGCATAAGAAGTCAATAGATCTACAAATTGAACTTCCATATGACCCAGCAATTCCCCTTCTGGGAATATACCCAGAGGAACTTTAATCATTCTAAGAAAATATACCTGCTCATGCATGTTTATGGCAACACTATTCACAACAGCAAAGCATGAAACCAACCATGCTGCCCATCAAAAGTAAACTGGATTAAAAAAAGGTGGTATATATACATGATGGAATATTATGCAACCATAAAAAACATAAAATTATGAACTTCTCAATAACTTAAGATGGATTTAGAGTCTATCATACACAGTGATCAATCACAAAAACAAATTACTAAATACCACATTTTTTCACTCATAAGTGAATCCTGAACATTTATCAAAATACTACAAGAAAGAGATTGGTCATTGCAGAACACAGCCAGAGGAAGGTGGGGAGGAGGGAGGGCACATAACATCACTAAGGGTACTCGATCTTAAACCTGGGGAAGTGAGAACCAGTGGGAGACCCAAAGGTCACCTGTATGTAGATCACTTATGTAGCTAATCCTGGATTGTACCCAACATCTTTAAAGTAAAATAATAATAAAAAATAAAAACAAAAGCAACAGGGTTCTGATCAGGTCTACAGATAAAATTACTTAATGGACATAAAGGAGTCAGAGAAAAATATAAAATGACCCCTTATAGATGCAGTTATCAATCCAGGCTTCAGAAATCGAGTTTCTTGAACCAATAAACATCAAAGTGAATAAAATAGCGTGGCAGTGGTGAAGACTATTTAAAGATTTAAAAAGACATAAAACTCTTATCAAGAAATTGCAGTGCACCTTATATGAAATCTGATATAAATAAAATGTTGAACATGAATACTGACTTGTTGAATAATCTTTTTTTTATTTTTTTAAGTTGGAGTCTCACTCTGTCACCCAGACTTGAGTGCAGTGGCCACTTCCGGCGACGGCAGCCTCCACCTGCTGGGCTCCAGCGATCCTTCCGCCTCAGCCTTCCGAATAGCTGGAACTAGAGGCACGCGCTACCACGCCCGGCTAATTATTGATTTATTGTAGTGATGAGATCTCGCCAAGTTGCCCAGTTGGGTCTCGAACCCACGGGCTCAGGAAATCCACTCACCTCGGCCTCCCAAATCGCGGGATTACAGGCTAAGCCACCGAACCCAGCTTGAATAATCTTTTTAATTTTGGCAGGAGTAATAATGTTATTGAAATTATATTTTTGATTTTGGGGTTTTTTTTTTGGAGTCTCACTCCGTTGCCCAGGCTGGAGTGCAGTGGCACGCTCATGGTTACCCTAACATCTACCTGCTGGTCTCCCGCGATTCTTCCACCTCAGTAGTTCAAGAAGCCGGAACTACAGGTGCGCGCTACCATGCCTGGCTAATTTTTTTTTAAAAATTTATTGTAGAGACGAGGTCTAGCCAATTTGCTCAGGCTGGTCTCGAACCCGCAGCCTCAGGCAATCCACTTGCCTTGGCCTCCCACAGTGCTGAGAGTACAGGCTGTGCCACTGAGCCCGGCTGAAATTATGTTTTAAGAGTCCTTATCACTAAGTATGATCTACTCCAAACCCATCCAGGTTGCTGCAAAGTCCATATATTTGTTCTTCTTTATGGCTGCATAATATTACATTGTGTATATGGACCAAATTTTCTTTATCCAGTTCAGCTTCGGCAGATCAGGCATTAAACTTTTTAGCTTTTAGATTTCATGTATTTCTGAAAGGGTAATTCATGAATTCATTAATTGGTCTCACCTCTACATGCATACTGTGACACATGCAATTATGCATAAGGTAAATTTTATTATTCCTAGATTTACATTTAAACTGCAGTGATTGGAGTTAGTAGTATTTTATTAACATCTAAGAACTTACTGTATCTCATCTCCTAGAAATCACAGGTATTTCTTGAGAAATGTCAGGTTCTACTACATTAATATTTAGCACACTTTTCTTGCCTAAATAAATTATTCATTTGTTTCAAAGAAAGACCACAGCTAAAGTATTCAATTAATCTTTCCCATTTATTTGCATTTGCAGTAAGATAGATTGCACTATATAATTTACAGCTACTCTAACCTTTGGACCCTCATTTATCCAATTAAATGTACAATTCAAAACATCCTCTATATTTTTAAAAAAGATAATTGCCTACAATTTAAAGATTCTAAACATTCAGAAAAGTAATATGCTATTTTTAAACAATTTAATTATTCAAGTGATGCATTATTATCAAGGACAATTTAATTCTTTTAATTTCAAAGACATTCTGTATAATCTGATTTACCAAATGATTTGATTGCATGTTTACAGGCAACTTTGCAGCTCTCTACACAAAATAAAGAAGTGAGATTTGCTATACATGCAAGAGTGCTTTATTTTTATGAACATCAATTGATGAATGAATAAGAAAATTCGATCCTCTGTCTTCTGCCTTTTGCTCCCGTCTTGCTCTCCTTTTTTCTCACACTTCTGAGTTTTCTTGCTCTGACTGTTCTATTTTCTTTTTTCCTCTTTCACTTTCTAAAGAGACTTGACTGATAGAGCACTGTGATATGGTGTCTAGAAATAGTCCCAAGGTTAATGTTTCAGACTCTTATTTCATACTCTATCTTGGTCTCTATTCTACTAATAGATAAATTGAATCTTGTTTTCTTGAGTCTCCTAGATTTTGAAAGGGTTGCTGTGATTGCAAAAGGATGGATTGCTTAAATGCAAAAGAGTATTTACCTCAATAGATGGAAAAAATAACATTTATCTCATTATTGGTAATATCTCTTAGAATCTGTGTCAGTTCCCCCCCCTTCATGAATTGGATTTTACTTGCTCTCTGTGTGGGTAAACTATAATACATGACAGTTAAATTTGAAGAAAGATTTTAGAGTTATAAAATATGGGCTTAAATCTTTGACTTTACATTTACTGATTTTCATTTAAAAATAGCTACTCAGTGGCTCAGCCTGTAATCCCGTGCCTTTGGGAGGCTGAGGTGAGTGGATTGCCTGAGCCTGCGGGTTCGAGACCCACCTGGGCAGCGAGATCTCATCTCTACAATAAATCAAAAATCAGCCGGGCATGGTAGTGCATGCCTGTAATTCCGGCTACTCGGAAGGCTGAGGCGGAAGGATCACCGGAGCCCAGCAGATCGAGGCTGCAGTGGCTGGGAGCGGCCACTGCACTCCAGTCTGGGTGACAGAGTGAGACTCCAACTCAAAAAAAAAAAAAATAGCTACTTAGTTTTTTCTTATTTTATCTTTGTAAAATGGGGTAATAATTCTCATCTCACAAAAATATATATGGATTAAATATACTACATATAAATTATAATAAATATTAGTTGATAACTTTAAAATAATTTCTTCTTTGCTCTACAAAAATACTTAAGTACAAGAGGATAGCTAGCTCAGACAATATCTAGTAATTGTCATCCATTAACAATATGTATTTGTGAAGTTTATCCAGAGCCTCATAGTGCAATTAAGAATAAGTTTATTATGTAAATACATGGATAGTCTTGGTATTTTAACAATATTCTATACAAAGTGTGAAAACAGTGTGTTACTGTTCTGACATTTCAGAGTATGAAATCACTCCCTGCTTTTTTATGTATCAGCAGTTAAAATGGTTAAAAGGAACATGTAATCATCTGTATTAATTTTTTTCTGTTCTCCAATGAGAATATTATTTTAGACATATGTATTTCATTAGAAAATCAGCAGAAACACCATAAACTTCTGGTAAAACCCGTAAGTGGTACAACTTACTTTTTGAAGGAACTTGGGGATTGGCAAGAACAATTTCCAGGGAGTCGGCTTGGACTTGAAGTACATAGCTTGTCCTGGTCTCATAGTCCAGAAGGGCGTTCATGTAAATAACACCTGTGATGCTATTAATCCCAAATATACCTAGAATTCAAAACACAATTCCTAGTCACTGTCTCCACACTATAAGGAATGAGATTCTCTTTAATAGTCACCATTATTTCAAAAACACAAAAACATTTATTGATCACTACAGTAATGCATGAAGCATGAAAGTTACAAAGGCTGGTTTTGGGAAGATATAGTTCAGTTCTTGAAATGCTCACCATTAGAATCTTCCTAAATGTTGGCTTAGGATTATACATGTTGGCATTTTTGTTTTGCTTTGGTTTGAGATTCCACTGGAACTCAATGACCAGTTAAATTTAAGGAATACTCAGTATTATATTTCTCATCAAAGATTCATATAGTCTTCTGCCATACTACAGACTTCAGAAGTTCTGTTTTAGAGAAACTCAATTTTGTTTAACTAAGTATTCTCTAATCTTACTGGATTTTTATACTGTCTATGATTTAATGAAACTTATTATCCTGTAGACTTAGTATTCTACCAGGAACACTTTAGAGAATAAACTGATAATTTAATATGTTGATTATTGATAAAAATTATTCATTATTCTAAGTATCTTCATATATTTTCCCATTATGCTTATTTTTCATACATTTTTACATATATATTTGAGTGAAAAGCAGGGCACATTGATAACTTTATAATATCTTCCCTCTTGCACTTTTCATATTCTTTCTTCACCTTAATTTTTCAATAGAATTGATCATCACATAACACTATATATCTATTTGTTTAATAATTATTATTATCCATCTCTTCTTATTTGACTGTTAAATTCTATGAGGGCAGGAATCAACTTTGTTCAATGGTCTATCCATAGTGGTTGAAAGAATATTTAGTACATAATAGATGCTCAGTAAATATTTGCTGAATGAGTTAATAAATAAATGAATTAAATTTAAAACATTAACTGTGGAGGACAAAGATTAATAAATACAAGCACTTTACTATCTTCAAAAAAAAGAAGAAATAGAATCACAAAAAGAATGAATTGGGAAAGGTTGAGGGATCATAGATTTAATCAGATGTTGGAAGTCCAAAGAAATGGAAGTTCAATTATATTTCAGGAGGAGGCATTGTAGCTGAGTGGAAATGAAGAGGAAAGATAATAAAAGTAAGATACTGAGCACTTGCTGCACTACACAGTCCACAATTTATTAAATATGTAATAATAATTTATTAAACATATATTAAATAGTTCTTGACTACCTACAATATGCCAGGCTCTCTAGCATATCAATAAGGGAGGTCAACTAATAGAGGTCAACTAAGCTGTGACAATAAGGATAACAAAGAGTCAATGACAGAGACTGAACAATGAACTTATTCTCAGAGGCTAACAAACCACTATGATTCTTTAAGTGATGGGTAGAAAAAACTCAAATTATTTGTATACTTACAATTGTTAATTATATATCTAATTTGACTGCTTAGGGAACCATAAAATAAAATGCATAGCTTTTAACATGGATGTGGTTTTTTTTGGCACTCACACTTATGTTCTTGAAATTTCTACAGGAACAGTTAAGGCATGAGTAACGTGGACTAAGGGTCATGAATTATACAGACAATGGGGAGAGACTTTTGTAGGCAATAATTATGACCAAAAGTTGAAAATATAATGCATTACTTTTAAAGAAATGTCACAAAAATATTACTTAATGAGGGAAGGTGGAAGACTTATAGAATTAGCTATTTAGTATTTCTTAAAGGAAATAAAAACACTAAAGCTGACATAACTGGATGCTTTTGTCAGGTTCACCATATATAGTTACCAATTACATTTAAGATGGACATAATTTTATAAGAAAAAGAGGATAAATAATAATTTAACATAAAATTAGACCATATCTTTGATTAATTCATGGTAAAAACACAGACTAAGAATGTACTCACCTTCTTCATTTCCTGAAACAATGGAGTACACAATACTCTGATTAATGGCCTCAGTAGAAATTCCGCCGACCATGGTCCCTCTGGTGGAGATTACTTATTTGTAAGACTATCTTTTAAAAGCAGTTTTAGATTCAGAGAAAAATGGAGAGAATGGTAAGAGATTTTTGATATGTCGTCTGCTTCTACACATTCATAGCCTCCTCCATTAAAAAATCCTTCACCAGAGTGCTACATTTAGAACAGCTGGTAAACCTACAATTACATATCATCACCTGAAGTCCATAGCTTACATGATGTTGCACACTTGGTGTCATATATCCTATGGGTTTTGGACAAATGTATACTGACATATATCCATCTTTATAGTATCAGAGAGAGTATTCTCATTTGTCCTAAAAATCTTTTGTCCTCAGCCTCTTCATCTACCCCACCAATCCAACCCCTGGTAACCACTAACCTTTTTACTGTCTCCCTGATTTTTCCTTTTCCAGAATTTCACGGAGTTGGAACCATACGGTATGTAGCCCTACCAGATTATCTTCTTTCACTTAGTAATATGCATTTAATATTCCTCCATGTCTTTCTATAGCTTGGTAACTCATTTAATTTTAGCATTACATAATATTTCATTCTCTGGATGTTCCCAAGTTTATTTCCATAAATAAAGATATCTTGGTTGCTTCCAATATTTGGTCATTTTGACTAAAGCTGTTATAAATACCCATGTATAAGTTTTGGTGTGACCATAAGTTTTCAATACCTTTGGGCAAATAACAAGGAGCATGATTGCTCGATTGTAACGTAAGATTGTTTAGCTTTATAAGAAACTGCAGACCCGCCTGGGCAGCAAGACCTCATCTTTACAATAAATCAAAAAATCAGCCAGGCGTGGTAGCACATGCCCGTAGTTCCAGCTACTTGGAAGGCTGAGGCGGAAGGATCACCGGAGCCCAGCAGGTCGAGGCTGCGGTGGCCGGGAGTGGCCACTGTACTCCAGTCTGGGTGACAGAGTGAGACTCCAACTCAAAAAAAAAAAAAAAAAGAAACTGCAAACTGTCTTCCAAAATGGCTGTATCATCATCAGTGAACAAGAGTTTTTTTGGTTCCACATTCCCTCCAGTATTTGGTGTTTTCAGTATTCTGGATTATGGCTATTCTAATGGATTTGTAGGGATATTTGTTTGTTTTTATATTCTATTTTGAAATGATAGAGTTTTGAATTTAATAATAGAATGTGTATAGCATTATGTTGTGTCTGTATATTTCTTTGAATAATATCATTATTGGAAGTTTTCAAAGGAATACCACATTAAGTCTCCATAGCTATCAAACTATGCTAAAAAATATGCAAATGTCATATACATTGTTTTTAATTAAGATAAAACATAATACTGCTCTATTATGTGCTATATGTCATGCAAAAGGCTCTTCCCTTGACTGCAAAGGATCTTCTGGACCAAAAATCAATAGATGAAAACAATCTGCTACCTCAACTTAAAGTGAAATGTTGTTTTTGTGCTGTTGATTAAGCATATTTATGCAAATGGATGTCACATGGCTTTTCTATTCCTTTTTTCTGACTTACTGCAAAGCTCTAGCTGTACCAAAAGTATTTTAATGAATGGCATCACAAAATTCACATTTACTTTGAATTAACTTAGTTTAACTGTTGCCATGCATTCCCCTAATATTATGATATCTACTCAATTTCAAAAATTATATTTTCAACAACATATTATTTTGCTTTTGCAATCTCAGTTTCATTTTTACGATACTGATTACTTAACTAGACTATCATAACTTTATATTCATAAATTAATACCTTTGTTCTCAAGTTGATAAGACATTCTATTGCCATTTCTTTCACATGGTCTTCTTCATTCAATAGTTATTCCTTTCATATTATTTCTCATTATCTACTCAGTTTTTCAAATCTAAATTACATTGTGCTTTCATTGAAGGCTCTTAAAACAATCCTGAAAATGTAGTCTGAAAACTAAATTGCATACATGTCTTTATAGAAATCTTGTCCAAATTGCTCTGTTCTTTGCCACAATAGTCCATATATTTGTTTAAGTTGCCTGAATGTAAAGCAATCTTTTTCATAGATACTTCAGCACTTAATGGTGGACCATATATTCATTGCATGCTCAGTAACTATTTATTTCTAAATAATAAGAACCAATATATATTACTTTTAATGGAATGCATAGATAATTAATTAACTTATTCCTTTTACTCTCCTGCATTTTTTTCCTTTTAAAAAAATATTTTTCATAACAATGTCTAAGCATTGTTTTTGGATAACCATTCCTTTTTCATTGTCAGTATAAGTGGTTTGGATAGGGTTTTCCCAATCCCCATGGATAAAAATAAACACATTACCCATCTCTGGCCATGGAAGGCTCTTAGTTTTCACAGTATTCATATGCTATATATGTCTCATGCAAAGCCAATTGGTATAGGACTATAGTGTTCTATTTCATTCTTGCTAGCAAACTCTATTGAATAAATTCCATGTTGAATTTGATGAAGTAAATTGCCATATGGAACAGTTCTCATGGAAAGAAACTGAGGGTGATGTCTGATCAGGAGTCAGCAAGGAACTGATGCCCTCAGCCCAACATCCCAACCGGAACTGAATCTTGCCAACAACCACATAAGCCTGGAAGTGACTCATTCTGTAGCTGACCCTTAGGTGAGACTCTAGCCCTGGTCCATCTTGTGATTAAAACTTGATGCAAGCCAGGCTTGGTGGCTCAGCCTGTAATCCCGTGCCTTTGGGAGGCTGAGGTGAGTGGATTGCCTGAGCCCGCGGGTTCGAGACCCGCCTGGGCAGGCGAGACCTCATCTCAACAATAAAATAATAATAAAAAAAATTAGCCGGGCATGGTAGCGCGTGCCTGTAATTCCGGCTACTCGGAAGGCTGAGGCGGAAGGATCGCTGGAGCCCAGCAGGTCGAGGCTGCAGTGGCCGGGAGCGGCCACTGCACTCTAGTCTGGACGACAGAGTGATACTCCAACTCAAAAAAAAAAAAGAAAAAAAGAAAATTTGATGCAAGACCATGAAACAGAAGACACAGCTAATCTATGCCTGGATTTCTGATCTATAGAAACTTCAAGATGATAATATTTTGTTTTAACTTATTAAGTGATGGTAATATTGTTAAGCTGTGGTAATAATATACATCAACTAAATATTACAGTAATGGTTTGTTAATTTGTGACACATTAAATTATATACTACTTATTTAAAAAATTTGTTATAATAAAACATATGTTAGTCATATCTGGGATAATTTTCTGGTTTTTTGGCTAGCTGTTTCTTTTCTTAATGTTTTATTTTAAAGATGTGGAGTACAATTCAGGATTAGGTATACAAGTGGACATCATACAGGTAAAGTTTGGGCCTCCCTTTGGTCCCCAGTGAATAATTTTCAAAACTAAAATCGCTTTTTTAAGAAAGTATACCTTGCTTGAACTTTTCCTTGTCTATATTGTTACTACAAAAGTTGGAAGCTAAATTTTATACTTTACATAATTTATCATTTTCTTAATCCTTCTAAAGTATAGGAATATGATGTCTGCAACTTATGCACCTTTAGTTTTAACATTAGGAAAATTCTGTGTCTTATTTCAAATATTAAAATATATTTTGTGTGCATTTCTGCCAACTCAACTGCACAAACAAGATGGAAATAATTAATACTGGAAAAAGTAACTGACATCATTTAAGAAGAATTTTAAATTACACTCATACCAATAAAAGCATTTACAATTCTATTTGTTAGTAAATGTTTAAAACAGATTTCCTTCTAGACAAAATATCTCCTCATTAACCTTTGTCTTAATTGTTCTGGCTCGTTCGTTTCTACTACAATTAAAACACACTATAAAAATGCAATCTTCAAGCCAGGCTTGGTGGCTCAGCCTGTAATCCAGGGCCTTTGGGAGGCTTAGGTGAGTGGATTGCCTGAGCCCGCGGGTTCAAGACCTGCCTGGGCAGCAAGACCTCATCTCTACGAGTAAATCAAAAAAATCAGCCGGGCGTGGTAGCGCATGCCTGTAATTCCGGCTACCCGGAAGGCTGAGGTGGAAGGATCGCCGGAGCCCAGCAGGTCGAGGCTGCGGTGGCCGGGAGCGGCCACTGCACTCCAGTCTGGGCGACAGAGTGAGACTCCAATTCCAAAAAAAAAAAAGCAATCTTCTCCTGGCTAGAGTTAAGTGAACCCCTATGATAATAAGCATTAGATTTCAAAATCTCAATTCTTTTCTATTTATTGACATGCAGGACCCGTTTTATTATTTATTATTGAGTATAGTATAGGACCCGTTTTATTATTTATTATTGAGTATAGAGCAGAAAGACTTATCCAGAGAGAAATTTAAAAAATAAGAGCCTTAGCCGGGCTCGGAGGCTCAGCCTGTAATCCCGCGCCTTTGGGAGGCTGAGGTGAGTGGATTGCCGAGCCCGCGGGTTCGAGACCCGCCTGGGCAGCGAGACCTCATCTGTACAATAAATCAAAAAACCAGCCGGGCGTGGAAGCGCGCGCCTGTAATTCCGGCTACCCGGAAGGGTGAGGCGGAAGGATCGCCGGAGCCCAGCAGGTCGAGGCTGCGGTGGCCGGGAGCGGCCACTGCACTCCAGTCTGGGCGACAGAGTGAGACTCCAATTCCAAAAAAAAAAAAAGCAATCTTCTCCTGGCTAGAGTTAAGTGAACCCCTATGATAATAAGCATTAGATTTCAAAATCTCAATTCTTTTCTATTTATTGACATGCAGGACCCGTTTTATTATTGTTTTATACCCTGAAAAATACCTGTTGCATGATAGGGGCAAATTGCATACTTTTCAAATCACATATGTCTTGAATACAAAATGAAGAAGTTAGTGTAAATCGGGATTCATTAAGTCAGATGGACAGAAAAGACAGTGTGATTTTTCTTTTTCTTTTTTTGAGTTGGGGTCTCACTCTGTCGCCCAGACTACAGTGCAGTGGCCGCTCCCGGCCACCGCAGCCTCGACCTGCTGGGCTCCGGCGATCCTTCCACCTCAGCCTTCCGAGTAGCCGGAATTACAGGTATGTGCTACCACGCCCGGCTGAATTTTTGATTTATTGTGGAGATGAGGTCTCACTGCCCAGGCAGTCTCGAGCCCGTGGGCTCCGGCAATCCACTCACCTCACCCTCCCAACGGCGCGGGATTACAGGCTGAGCCTCCGAGCCCGGCTGTGATTTTTCTTTCTTTCTTTTTTTTTTTTTTTTATTAATCAGTATTTTTTATTATGGTTTTGTGGGGTACAGTTAAGGGTTAGGTGTACAATGACGTTTCATTCAGGCACCCTGTAGATAAGAAGTGTTTTCCCATCCCCCGACAGATATTTGCTACTGTTAATCCCATCCCCCTCCCCCCCATAGTTTCCCAGTACCATCCGTCATTTTCTCATAGTATTGCATTGGATGTTCAAGGTCCATTATATGAGTGAGAACATGTGATATTCGGATTTTTGTTTTTGTGAGAGGTCACTCAGTATTATAGACTCTAGTTCCATCCAGGTTGCAGCGAAATTCATGATTTTGTTCTTTTTTATGGCTGCGTAGTATTCCATCGTGTATATGTACCACATTTTTTTAATCCAGTCCTCTTTGATGGGCAGCATGGTTGTTTCCAGGTTCTTGCTATGTGAACAATGCTGTGATAAACATATGTGTGCAGGTATCTTTTTATAGAGTGATTTGTGTTCTTCAGGATATATTCCCAGTAGGGGGACTGCAGGGTCATATGGAAGGTCAATTTTTAGAGCTTTTAGGAATCGCCACACTGCTTTCCACAGAGGTTGCACTAGTTTACACTCCCACTGACAGTGTAGAAGTGTTCCCTTTTCACCACACCCTCTCCAGCAGCTGTTATTTTTTGAGTTTTCAATCAACAAAGAAATTTCAAATTTTTATGTGAGTTCTATGAACATTTACATTTTGTCAGCCAATGCAAATTTATTTTTTAAAACATCAGCATCAGGTGACTAGATTTGATTTAAGGGCTGAGAGTTAGGATGTTTAAGGTAAATAAATTCTCTAAATCTATTTTCTAATTCTACCACTCTGAGCCTTATAAAATGTTATTGCTCATTCCTTTTATTATTATTGTTGAATATAATAAAAACCTGTTGCTTATTTTCAGAAACAATGAATTATGTGCAAACAGAAATTTCTCATAAAAATTAAAAAGTTTATCTCACTACTAATTCATATACCTGCAATTCATCTAATTCCAATTTAACTTTTTAATACATGATTCATAAGAAATCATTGTTAAACATCAGAAATTCAAGAATTCTACTTTTCAAAGCTAAATTTCCTGTAAATGCAATTGGCATAATATACCTTTAAAGTGAAAGAAAACTTGAAACAGGGTTAGTAATGAAACTATATAGTATTACTGAAGAAGTCTAAAATCAGATACCAGCTAGATTCCCTAGACAAGGATTGTTAAAAGCACGCAAAAAGAAATGGTTATCTCTCTAACAGTTATAGACCATATTTTAATAATGGCCTTCAGGAAGGGGCTTAACCAAAGACCTTTTCATAAGGCTTGATATGATTTGGGTTTGATATCCTGACATATCCCTGTTGGCAGCCTTGTTTCCTATTTTTTCTCCAAGGGCAACACTTCAAACCTTATTGGCAATTTTAAACAAAATCCACAGAGTTTTTGAAAAATTCCAAGATCACCTCAACTAATACTTAAATACAACCTGA
>NW_007138242.1:0-661 GCF_000164805.1 Carlito syrichta | reverse complement strand
CGACCTCATCTCTACAATAAAATAATAATAAAAAAAATTAGCCGGGCATGGTAGCGCGCGCCTGTAATTCCGGCTACTCGGAAGGCTGAGGCGGAAGGATCGCCGGAGCCCAGCAGGTCGAGGCTGCAGTGGCCGGGAGCGGCCACTGCACTCTAGTCTGGGCGACAGAGTGATACTCCAACTCAAAAAAAAAAAAAGAAAAAAAGAAAATTTGATGCAAGACCATGAAACAGAAGACACAGCTAATCTATGCCTGGATTTCTGATCTATAGAAACTTCAAGATGATAATATTTTGTTTTAACTTATTAAGTGATGGTAATATTGTTAAGCTGTGGTAATAATATACATCAACTAAATATTACAGTAATGGTTTGTTAATTTGTGACACATTAAATTATATACTACTTATTTTAAAAATTTGTTATAATAAAACATATGTTAGTCATATCTGGGATAATTTTCTGGGTTTTTGGCTAGCTGTTTCTTTTCTTAATGTTTTATTTTAAAGATGTGGAGTACAATTCAGGATTAGGTATACAAGTGGACATCATACAGGTAAAGTTTGGGCCTCCCTTTGGTCCCCAGTGAATAATTTTCAAAACTAAAATCCCTTTTTTAAAGAAAGTATACCTTGCTTGAATTTTTCCTTGTCTATATTGT
>NW_007138241.1:0-723 GCF_000164805.1 Carlito syrichta | reverse complement strand
AGTTGTAATCAACGATCTGGACCACAAACCCTTTTGTGTCCTAGGAACATCTACGACCATAATCATGTTCCCCAGAAACAAAAGTCATATTGATACAAAATCCCTCGATTCAGGTGACCTCAAAATACAGAAATTCTTGTGGGTGGGCAAGTCGGAATTGGGATTTTGCGTTTTGAAGATTTCACATTTTGGGGATGTCCTGTGACGGGGAAGAAGGAATCTTGGATTCCAGTTCCCAAAGAACATTATGGGTGTCTTTCTGTTGATATCCAAACAATTGAAATTCTCGGTCACCAGGAAATGTCTCGGCATCCTGCAGAGTGAAGCAGGAAACTGGGAAATGAGAGTCGTCATATACAGGAAACTACACATCATATTGGTAAGGAAGTATAAGGAATCTTGGTTACATGAATCTTCAATCCCAAAAATTGCAGTCCGTCTTCCTAAGAGGCAACCACGAATCAGGTTTTTGAATTCAGAATCTGGGTAATGGGAGTCCTCACATACAGGAAACCTCACTGCCTATTGATAAGTAAGAATAAGGAATCTGCATTACTCATGTCCTCTATTCCAAAAAAAGCATCAAGTTGTCTTGCTATGGGTTAAACACGAATCAGGTTGTTTTTGAGCATGGATATGGGGAAATGAAGTCCTTATATAGAGGCAACTACATGATCTTTTGCTAAGAAAGAATAAGGAATCTGGGTTACACGAATCCTCAAG
>NW_007138240.1:0-776 GCF_000164805.1 Carlito syrichta | reverse complement strand
TCCTTCATTCTCAGCAAGGCGCTGAGATACTTCCTGGTGACCTAGAATTCCAGTTGTTTGGATATCATAGAATGATTCCCATAAGGTTCTTGGGGATTTGGAATCCAAGATTCCTGGTTACCCTTAAAAAGACCCCACAAAAATGTGGAATCTTCTGAACTCAATGTCCCAATTTCCACCAGCCACACCACAAGAAATTTCTGTAGTTTGAGGTAACCTGAATTGAGGGATATTGTACCAATATGGCATTTGATTCCTGGGGTACCTGATTATGGTCGTAGATGTTTCTAGGACACAAAGGGATTTGTAGGGCCAGATCCTCGATTACAACTTTCAAGAGGACCAGAAAGTTCCTGGGGAACTCTAATGACAGATTTAGGAAATCCACGGAGCAAGTAGCTCTGAAAAATGTAGAGACCTAGAAGCCCATATTGGTGTTGAAACCTTATGAAGAGGCTCGGTAGATTTTGGCGAATGAGGACTCCTAGAACCGTATTTCCTTTTTGTTCTCAGCAAGATGTCCTGAATTTCCCTCGTGATGTGGATCCCAAAACTCTGTATACAAATAGGCAGATGCTCAGAAGTTTCCCAGGGCGTGGAATCCATGAATCCTTGATTATCCTTTAAAGTACCTAATAAATATTTGGCAACCTCAAAACACCAGGCCCCTATCCGAATTGAGGGATAATCGGAAATTTTAGGATTACAAGCACATCTTAAGACAGAGATACCTACAAATATGGCGATAGTTTCTTTGTGTCCTGAAATCTGCCTTT
>NW_007138239.1:0-765 GCF_000164805.1 Carlito syrichta | reverse complement strand
CGATTACAGGCACATCTTAAGACAAGAGATACCTACAAATATGGCGATAAGTTTCTTTGTGTCCTGAAATCTGCCTTTTGTTGTCCCGAGGAACCCAAAGGACATTTAGGTCCACATTCTCGGTTACAACTACCAAGAAGAGCAGAATGTTGCTTAGAATCCATAATGACAAAATTGTCATATCCAAGAGGCATGCAGCACTAAATAATGTGGGGAATTAGAAGCCCAGATTCTAGATTAGACCATATAATGTGGCCATGTAGACTTCTTGGATTGGCGACCCATGTAACCCCGATTCTTTTTGTTCTCAGTAAGACTTCTGCACGTTACCTGGTGATGTGGAAATAAAAACTCTTATATAACAATATTCATTCGCCCAAAAGATCAGAAGGGCCATGGAATCCAAGATTGTTGGATCCCTTTTAAGAATATGTCCTAAGTATATGGAAACTCCTAATCCCAAGTTAGAAAATTCAGCTAAAATTCCAACAGTATTTTGTGGATTAGGAGGTAAACCTGAAGCCAGAAATTACACTAAAAATGGCGAGATGATTCATTGGGTTGTGGAATCTGGACTTACAGCCTCCTGCAAAAAAATCCAAGCAGATGGCCAGATTTTCTAGTACAACTAAGAAGAGGAGCAACTGGTTCCTGATGATTGGGAATGACAGATTTGTGGTACGGATATAGGAATTAGCTCTGAAAAAGGTGGTGACTGGGACTCCCGAATTCCTGATTAGCATTTAGAAAAATCCTATAGGCTTC
>NW_007138238.1:0-869 GCF_000164805.1 Carlito syrichta | reverse complement strand
CGTATGTGGAAACTCCTAATCCCAAGTTAGAAAATTCAGCTAAAATTCCAACAGTATTTTGTGGATTAGGAGGTAAACCTGAAACCAGAAATTATACTAAAAATGGCGAGATGATTCATTGGGTTGTGGAATCTGGACTTACAGCCTCCTGCAAAAAAATCCAAGCAGATGGCCAGATTTTCTAGTACAACTAAGAAGAGGAGCCGCTGGTTCCTGATGATTGGGAATGACAGATTTGTGGTACGGATATAGGAATTAGCTCTGAAAAAGGTGGTGACTGGGACTCCCGAATTCCTGATTAGCATTTAGAAAAATCCTATAGGCTTCTAGGTATGAGGACTTCCTCAAGGCAGGGAAAAAGGAGCAACAGCCCAGAAGTTTGCTTGTCATGTGGAAGCTGATATTCCTTGTTCCACATTGGTAACATGAGGAGAAGCTTTCTAGGGACATAGTGTCTCAGATACCTGTTTCACTCTCAGCAATTCGACCAGATGTTCCCCAGGGCCTTGAAAGTCCAAACCCATGGCTCCCAATAGAAAGACTCCAGAATATTCCTGTGGACTTGGAAACCAAGACCCTGGTGCCCTCCCAAAAGTATCTTCTAAACACAGTGCAACATCCAAATCCAAGGTCCAAATTCCAAATAGCTGAGCTACCAGAAGTTTCTGGAGTACAAGGTAACCCTGAACTCACGGCTTACATTCAAAAATCCCGAGATGATTACTTGTGTCCTGGAATTTGGGGTTAGCGGATCAAGAATCTAAATTTACTTGTAGTGCCATATTTTCGTTTAAACTACCGAGAGGACCAGAGTGTTACTGGACTTCTGGAATGACTGATTCATAATATCCTCATAGGAAACAGCTCTG
>NW_007138237.1:0-691 GCF_000164805.1 Carlito syrichta | reverse complement strand
TAGTGCCATATTTTCGTTTAAACTACCGAGAGGACCAGAGTGTTACTGGACTTCTGGAATGACTGATTCATAATATCCTCATAGGAAACTGCTCTGAAAAATATGGGGACGTCAAAGCCCTGAGTCCTGTAGGCCTTAGCAAGAAGCCCTGTACATTTTAGGAATTGAGGACTCATATAACCCAGATTCTTTATTCTTCCTTAGCAAGAGTCCGTGTAGTTTCCTTTATCTGAGGACTCCCATTCCCCAGAATCCTACTTCAAAACACTACACGGCCTCCAGTGAAGGAAGAATAAGGAATCTATGTTACACGAGTCCTCAATCTGAAAAAATTCTCAGGACGTCTTGCACTGGACAAACAAGAATCAGGGCTTCGAGATCCCCTCATGTTTTGGAGCTATTTAGCATGTGGACATTAAGAATCAGTCAATTCAGGACTCCAGCAACATTCTGGTCCTCTTGATAGTTGTAAACAGGTATCTGGCACTACATGTCCATTAGGTTCCTTGGGACAACTAAGACCAAATTCCAGGACAAAAAGGATGATCTTGCTATATTTGGATGTAACTCTGGTCTTAAGATGAACCTTTTAATTCTCAAACTTCCGTTTGTCCTTTTATTTTGAGAGGAGCCGAGTGTTTGCAGTTGAAAAATGTTTAGAAAGTATTTTTAAAGGTAACCAGGAATCACG
>NW_007138236.1:2407-4114 GCF_000164805.1 Carlito syrichta | reverse complement strand
CAATGAAATGCACAGTTGCCATGACGATGGTCAGGGGGCGGAGGCAGGTCAAGAGTTTTGGCACGTAATGAAACTAGGAACGTTCTGCCTGGCTAGAGGCAAGAAAACAAAACTATTATAGTAATTTAGTCTCTAATCTTAGCCTTGGGAGAAACTGCTTTCGGGAACAAAAGCTGTATGACTAGTATACCAGGAAACAAAAACTTAAAATGTCTAAGAAAGAAATGAAACTCAGAAAAACAGAAAGACACAGAATAATTCTACTATAAAGCTTTCCAGAAAGTGTATAGAGATTTGTTTCAAGTTTTGTATCCCGATATTGTAAGTTTTGATTGCCATATATGCAGACTGGTCACTATTCATATGCCAATAATGTAGGTGTTACTGATATCCTTGTATCAGAGGCAATCTTCTGGATGGGCGTCTATAGGCCTTAGTTGTGTAGCTATAGATGTTGGCTCCCAACAAGGCAGCCTGCAGTTTTTTGGGAGATTGAGAACAAGTGTAACCCAGATGACTTATTCTTTCTTAGCAAAAGGCCGTGTAGTTGCCTGTATGTGAGGACTCCATTTTCCCAGTTTCATGCATCAAAAACCCTGATTCGTGTTTAGCACTTACCAATACACCCTGAATTTTTTGGGAATTGAGGACACGTGTAACCATATTCCTTATTCTTCCTTAGCAATAGGCAGTGCAGTTTCCTGTATATGAGTATTCCCATTACACAGATTCCTACTTCAAAAACCGGATTCTTGGTTATCTCTTAGTAAGACGCCCTGTGGACTTTTGGGATTGAGGACGAGTGCAGCCAGAATTCCTTATTTTTCCTTAGCAAGAGGCCGTGTAGTTTCCTGTATATGAGGACGTCTATTACCCAGATTCCTGCTTCATTCTCAGCAAGGCGCTGAGATACTTCCTGGTGACCTAGAATTCCAGTTGTTTGGATATCATAGAATGATTCCCCATAAGGTTCTTGGGGATTTGGAATCCAAGATTCCTGGTTACCCTTAAAAAGACCCCACAAAAATGTGGAATCTTCTGAACTCAATGTCCCAATTTCCACCAGCCACACCACAAGAAATTTCTGTAGTTTGAGGTAACCTGAATTGAGGGATATTGTACCAATATGGCATTTGATTCCTGGGGTACCTGATTATGGTCGTAGATGTTTCTAGGACACAAAGGGATTTGTAGGGCCAGATCCTCGATTACAACTTTCAAGAGGACCAGAAAGTTCCTGGGGAACTCTAATGACAGATTTAGGAAATCCACGGAGCAAGTAGCTCTGAAAAATGTAGAGACCTAGAAGCCCATATTGGTGTTGAAACCTTATGAAGAGGCTCGGTAGATTTTGGCGAATGAGGACTCCTAGAACCGTATTTCCTTTTTGTTCTCAGCAAGATGTCCTGAATTTCCCTCGTGATGTGGATCCCAAAACTCTGTATACAAATAGGCAGATGCTCAGAAGTTTCCCAGGGCGTGGAATCCATGAATCCTTGATTATCCTTTAAAGTACCTAATAAATATTTGGCAACCTCAAAACACCAGGCCCCTATCCGAATTGAGGGATAATCGGAAATTTTAGGATTACAAGGCACATCGTAAGACAAGAGATACCTACAAATATGGCGATAAGTTTCTTTGTGTCCTGAAATCTGCCTTTTGTTGTCCCGAGGAACCCAAAGGACATTTAGGTCCACATTCTTG
>NW_007138236.1:0-804 GCF_000164805.1 Carlito syrichta | reverse complement strand
GGATGATCTTGCTATATTTGGATGTAACTCTGGTCTTAAGATGAACCTTGTAATTCTCAAACTTCCGTTTGTCCTTTTATTTTGAGAGGAGCCGAGTGTTTGCAGTTGAAAAATGTTTAGAAAGTATTTTTAAAGGTAACCAGGAATCACGGATTCCCTGTCGCGTGCAAACTTGTGGGCATCTGTCTTATTGTATACAGAGTTTTGGAATCCACCTCAACAGGGAAAATCAAGGTAACTTGCTGAGAATGAAAACGGAACAGGGTTCTTGAAGTTCTTATTCGCCGAAGTATACAGAGACTCTAGATAAGTTTTAATCAGGAATCTGGTCTTCTAGGTCCCCAAATTGTTATGGTGTCTTGTACAACGGAACCAGGAATCTTGGATTCAAAGTACCCAGGAAACTTCTGGGGGTCTTTCAATTGATAGCCAAACAACTTGAATTCTACATCACCAAGAAATGTCTCAGTGTCTTGCTGATTATGAAGCAGGAATCCGGGTTAATGGGAGTCCTCATATACAGGAAATAGCATGCCTTTTGTGAAGGATGAATAAGGAATCTGGGTTACATAGTCCTCAATACCGAAAATCTACAGTGTGTCTTGCTTAGGGTTAAACAAGATCAGGGCTTCGAGCAACCCTCATGTTTTAGAGCTATTTGTTCTGTGGATATTATGAATCAATCTTTCCTGGACTCCAGCAAAACTCTGGTACTCTTTATAGTTGTGAATGAGAATCTGGTACTACAAGTCCAGTTAGATACTCGGAACTTCTGATGACAGATTCCAGGACACAAGGAATTCT
>NW_007138235.1:0-868 GCF_000164805.1 Carlito syrichta | reverse complement strand
GGGGTATTTTGGGAGGGATGCAGGAATCTTAGATTCCACGTCCCCAGGCATATTCTTGTCAATTTTCTATGTGTATACAAGAGTCTGGACTTCCAGGCCAACAGGAAACATCTCATGGTTTTGTTTAGAACGAAAAAGGAATCTGGGTCACTGTGTCCCTTGAAACTTTCTGCACGTGTTACTAAAGTGTAGCCAGAAAACTCGGTTTTCATGTAACTTGCAAACATCTGGGCAATTGCTAACTTATACCTGTTTTAATGCAGCGCTCATACCTAGGAAACCACAAGGACTTTAGCTAAATACTAAGCTGGAATCTTGCAGTCCTGGTCCTCGTGTTATTCAGAGCAAAGTCTTATATGCATACCACAAATCGGGCATTACTGATCCCAAGGAAAGTGCTTTGCCTCTTGATAATTGTAACTGAGAATCCGGCCTACTGGTCCGTTTGTTTCACAGGTTCCTGTAAGGCCAGATTCCACAATCCAAGGATCATCTTGCCATTTGATAATGTGACCACTGGCTTCAGGTATACCTCGTAGTCCAGAAACTACTGCTGAACATTCGTTTTGGTATTCAGAATATTGGATTAGGGGTTCCCATATATTTAGGATGTATTCTTAATGGGGGAACAGCAATCTTGGATTCCAGGTCCCCGGGAAACTTCTGTCCCTATGAGTTTTGCTATGTAAGAGTTTAACCTTCCATGTCACCAGAAAACGTCCGGGTAACTTTCTGATAATAAAAAAAGGAATCTGGGTTACGGGAGGCCTTAATCCATGAATTCTACCGTGCTCCATTATAAGGGCTTATTTGGAATCTGGGTTTCTAGTTCTCTAAATACTTCAGAGCAACTTGCCACTGGAAAGGA
>NW_007138234.1:0-7763 GCF_000164805.1 Carlito syrichta | reverse complement strand
CACACACACACACACAGGAAAAATAATTAATTGATAGTGAATTCCTTTGCTACAAGAATTTTGTCATACCCCTCTTGAGATAACTGAGGCAACTACGGTAAGTTTCAAAGGCAGAATAGAAGGTTCATGTTTTGAAAAGGGAATCAAGAAAACTTAAAAATTATAATTAAGTGGCCACTAGGCAGAGAGAAACCAGAAAATGATTATGTCAACAAAGGCAAGGGAATAATTTTATTTCAAGAACAGAATAAATAGAACAAGAATAAATAGAGTCAATTTTTACAATGAGATCAAATATGCTATGTAATGAAAATTGTCCAGTGAATAGATCAGCAAAGAAGACACTAATAAACTCACCAAAAGTAGTAAATTGATTCAGTGTTCTAGTATGAGTATGGTTTAGTTTATTGAAATAATATCCAAAATGTCTAAATTATCAAATGCTGATGTGGCATAATGAATGCATTTATTCATTCACACAAACTGAACATTTCTAGCACTGTACTGGACACTGGGGATAAAGAGTAGATAAATATCATGAATTTTTAGGCCACTGTTTATCTAATTTACTATTCCTCTCAAGCATCAGAATCGCCTCAAAAAGCTTTTGAAAAATACATTTGGAAAACATAATTCTCATTTGTGTTTATCCTCAATTGAGTGAATCTGAATCATCTACTAGAGGATCAAAGTATCTATATTTTTATAGACTCCAAAGATAATTTTAATGCATTTCAATGTTTTAAACCACTAACATGTTATCCCTCTAATCATAATGTAATGGCAAATCTGTAGTTTCCATTCCTGTTTCAGTGAGATGTAGAACTGAGGTAACAAAAAATTCTCAAGCTCAAAACTGAGAATTGAGGGTAGAATATAAAACAATTCTGTTTCTAGGTAAAATGTAGAGGATGAAAAAGACCTTGATCCTTGTGGTAGCAACAAGGAAAACCTAAATCAAAAGAAAGTCATAATTTTTTATGTGTTTAAAGGAACAGAGATGTTGCAAGGAAGACTTCTACACCTGGGGACAGGAATCTGGCCTACCTACGGCAGACTACAGAGAGAGGAAACTAAAGATGGAAAGATTTTTATGGAAAACATGAGAGGTCAAAATGACCTTGAATGACAGTGTGGGCACAACTGGGATATAGGAAATGCCCAAGCACAAAAACAAATTGCCAGTCTGACAATTCTCTCCACCAACAATACCCCTAGATTTTGCAAAAAGAGCTGCAGTGAAGGAGGGAAAACAGAGTCCTGTACAATCTCAAGATGATTGGATTCTTGAGTCTTATAGGTAATGAATCCAAAAAAGAACCAAAATAATAGAGGCTGTGGCCAACTCACTCCCAGATCAAATATTTGCAAGATTAAAAAAGGAATAAATTTAATGTAATTGAAGCTGTGGCCCAGCCTCATCTCAACATAATATGGAAAGGACTCTAAATGAAGAGAACCTAGTTCTAATCACATAAACAAGGAAAAGAATTCATCCACTGGGCTCAAGAGATAAGCAATATTATACTTGAGTCTCCATCATTGCAAATACAATACGTGAAAGAAAAACATTAAAAAATAAAAGGCAGAAAATTCAAATCTATATAGCAAAGACCAACAGTACAAAAGGAAACAACAAGTAAGATGATAGACTTATACCAAAATCATACCATGACTGTGTTAAATGTAAATGGGGAAAAATTTCAAAACTGAAAGTTGTTTATATGAGACATGCTCTAAATTTATAGATACTAGTAGGATAAAAGAAAGGGAAGAAAATGAGGAAACAATGACCACTCGAAAACTGAAGTAACTATATCAACAAAGAAAGACAAAAAATTTCAAGACAAAAAAATGTTAGAAGAGAAAAACTGGCCATTTCATAGTGATGAAAAGCTAATTTATCAAGAAAAAAATAGTAATCCTAAAAATGTGTACACCTAATAACACAATTTCAAAATATGTGAAGGCATCAGTTGGTAGTATGGGGACATACTCTTGCCAGTGAACAAAGTAAGGTGTCCATTGAACTACAAGTTATAGCTGTTGTTAGGCATTTTGAACTCTTCGTGTCCAGGAACTAGAAAGCATGAAGAGGAGTTACCACTGTGGTGTGGTGTGTGGTGTGGTGTGGTGTGGTGTGGTGGCTCACACCTGTAATCCCAGCACTTTCAGGAGGCTGAGACAAGAGTATTGCTTGAGCACAGAAGTTCAAGACCAGCCTGGGTAACAGAGCAAGATTTCATCTCTACAAAAAAATTTTTAATTGGTAAAAATAGAAGCAGAATTACCATATTGTCCAGGATAATTAACCATGAGCAATAGGAGAAGTAGAGGTGGTAGCATTCTGTGAACAAGAGCAAATAAATGTGGAACCAGGTGATCCACTTGCATGCCAACTGGTATTATTTTGCCCCACTGTAGATATAAACATACATCTGTGGCAACCATAAACTAAAAATGATTACCAAAGCTTCAGTCCTCTGGTAAGCTACTGAGATCTAACAAGGTGATAGCTGAGGGTGAGGGGAATTTGGAATGGAGAGTGGAAACAGAAAAGGATGTATAAACATTTTAGTCTCAATATCAACTGCAGAGATAAGGGTTGCACTTAGTTTCCTTAATCTTCTTCTTCTAAATTTATCCTCAAGAAGACTGGAATCATGAATATGCTGATCCCTGAGCTTGTGTGGAGAAGATCTTTGTGATGCCAGGGATCGACTTATGGCAGTCATAAAAAAGCACACTGCAAATCTCCTACTACAGGAATTATAATTCACTGACAGCCCCAGCTGATATGCTCTGCATGCATCCTACATCCTGACCAATTCAGAGAGGCCAGGCTTCCTCTGAGTTGCTCCCAACCAATGACTCAGTATTGTGGAGACACTATGGTTAGTTTATTCCTGTGAGATTTATGGCTCCTCTGATAGATTACAGGCATGAAGCCTCTTCATTGGCCTTGCTAGAACATTCATAAGACTACACTAAAAACTCAAATCTTTCTTCTTTCTTCTCTCCTTCATAAAGGTCAACACATATTGCAATCAGATGGTTCTTTCAGACTCTTACAACTTTCTTCTTTTTTCTCATAATATCTCCAAATAAATCTGTGATATGACCAACCTTGTCATGTTTCTCAGAGGACTCAAAATAATGCTTAATGTTTAAAATAATGTTCACAAATTTTTATTCAACTTAATTGAATCATAATTTTGAAATACTTGACCAACAGTAAATATATTAGTTACCTCATTAATATGTTGAATAAAATATTTGACATTTATTTTAAAATATGTTAAACAATATAGGCAAGCCAAAGGTTACAGGAAAATACTTGTGATACATATGTAGCTGACAAAGGACTCATATCTAGAATATATAGAGCACTTCCAAAACTCAATAAGAAAAATATCAACCAAATGGAAACTATACAAAAAATTAACTTGAAAAAGCCTTTTACAAAAGAAGATAAGGGAATGGCCAATATGTACATTAAAAGGAAGTAATCATTAGTCATCAAGGAATTGTATGATTGCACATTCAAAGCATTAAAATGACTAACACTACCAAATATTCACAAGTATGGGGAATAAATAAAACTCTTAAAATTTGTGAGTAGGATGAAAAATGGTACAACCATTTCAGAAAACTGTTAGCTATTAATAAAGGTAAACATATACTTTATCCATGCCATAGCAGTTCCTAGGAATTTATTCAAGAAAAACACAAGCATATGCCATGAAAGGATTTGTACATAAATTTACATAGCAGCTTTATTCATATTAGCCCAAACTGAAAAGAACCAAAATACCTACCTAGAGGATAATGGAAAAACAAATTATGCTTATATTCATACTCAGCAACTCAACAACAACAAAAACCTACTGAGACTCTCAACAACATGAATGAATCCCTAAGACATCATTTTAAGTAAAAGAAACCAGAAATAAAAGAATATTTACTATTTTATTTCATTTATATGATACTGAAAAACAAAACAATAATCTATAGTCAGAGATTATAATAGTGGTTTTCTCTCGGGAAGGGGTAAGAATGGGCTAGAAAGCAGCAAGGCAAAACTTTTTGGGAAGTTAAAACTATTTTGAATAGAGATTAGGACCTATTTTACATAAATGTATGCAACGTCAAATTTTTTTCTAATTTATTTTCTGTACTTACACCAGTAAAGCACTGCCTTGAAAACTGCAACTTTGTAGCTGTCTGGCAGTATAAGACTGCCAACTATTTTCTTTTTTTCATTATCATGTTGGCTAGTTTTTATCCTTTGTATTATCATGCAAACTTAAAGGATTTTGATCAATAATGCTTTAAATTTAAAGGTCAATTTAGGAGGGATTGACACTTTAACAACAGTAAGTTTTATGATCCATGGACAATGTATATCACTCCACTTATTTAGAGGTTTTAAAATGTTTTCTTAAAACATTTAAATTTTTCAGGCAAAGGTCTGGTACATATTGTATTGTATTTATTTTAGGTATTTGATATTTTATGCTATTTTGAACATTTGTTACAAGTATATAGAAATAAAATTAATTTTTATATTTTCCTTTTATTCAACAAAAATGTCAAATTCATTTCTTAATTATAATGTGTTCATAGTGAATATTTTCAAATTCTTTATCAAAGCAAATCGCTTACAAGTAATGACTGTTTTACATTTACATATTCATGTTACATTTCTTCATTTTCCACTATTAAATTTCTTCATTTTGCACTAGTATAATGATTAAGACCACAGTATAATGTTGAAGAGAGGGAAAAGTAATAGATATACTTCTTTCAGACTTTAAGAAGCAAAGTATTCAATATTATTCTATTAACTATCTATTACTTTTAAATGTTTTGCAGATATTATTTTTAGCCTGAGAAATTTCCCTTATACTTCTAGCTTACTGAAACTTTCTTTCATGAATATGGTTTTCATCAAATATTTTTTATTTACTAATGAGATAATCAAGGCTTTCATTCCTCATTTGATTAATGTGATAAGCTACAGTGATTGAGGTTTTCAAATGTTAAACAAACTGTGTTTTCATGGAATAAACCACACTTGTCATGGTATATTAACATTTTTATTTGAATTCAATTTGCACATTTTTATTGTGCTAAAAAGTACACAAAATGAGATTTACCTTCTTCACAAATTTTTAAGTGTACAGTACAGTATTGTTAATTATAAGCACAATGTTGTAAAGCAGATATCTAGACCTTTTTCATCTTGTATGACTGGAACTATCTATCCATTGCACAGCAATTCCCCATTTCCTCCTCCCTGCAAACCCCTGGCTCTCACCATACGACTTTTTGTTCATATACATTTGATTACCTCAGGGTTCTCGTATAAGTGAAATTATGCAGTATTTGATCTTCTATAAATGGTTTATTCACTTAGGATAGTGTTCCCATTGTTCATCAATGTTGCAGCATGTGATAAAAATTTTCTTTTTATGGCTAACTAAATTTCATTGTTTATGTATACCATATTTGCTTTATCCATTTACCTGTAGATAGGCATTCAGGTTGTTTCCCTATCTTGGATATTGTAAATAATGCTATACTAAACATGGGAGTGTAAATATCTCCTTAAGGTTTCAATTTCAATTCCTTTAGATAAATATCTGGAAGTAGAATTGCTAGATTATATGGTAGTTCTCTTTCTAATAGTTCTGGGAACCTTCATACTGTTTCCTTAGTGGAGGCACCATTTTACATTCCCACCAACAGTGCACAAGGATTCTAATTTCTCTACATCCTCACCAACATCCATTTTCTATTTTTTCTCATATTGGCCATTCTAAGTGTTATTAGGTGGTATCCTAACGTGGTTTTGACTTGTGTTTCCATGATGATTAGTAATGCTGACTACTTTGCATCTATCTGCTGGTCATTGTGTTTTCTTTGGAATAATGTATATTCAAGACCTTGAACCGCTTTGTCAATTTGGGGGGACAGACTATCCTTTGCCTATTGTGTCTTTTATTGTTGAATTGTAGGAGCTCCTTATGTATTTTGGATATTCACCCCTTATCAGATATAGCAGATTCTTCATTCTGTAATGGTTAGTGGTTTCTACCATTCCATGTAATGTTCAGTCTGATGGAGTTTGTTTCCCCC
This sequence comes from Carlito syrichta, assembly GCF_000164805.1. Lineage (NCBI taxonomy): Eukaryota > Metazoa > Chordata > Mammalia > Primates > Tarsiidae > Carlito > Carlito syrichta. The sequence goes on along the minus strand of NW_007138234.1, from coordinate 1,622 downwards.
CTTTGCTACGCACAAACTTTTTAGTTTGATGTAGTCTCACTTGTCTACATTTGTTTTTGTTGCCTATGTTTTTGTGTCATATCTAAGAAATCATTGCTAAGACCAATATATTATTAGGTTTTCCCCTCTGTTTTCTTCTGGGTTTTATAGTTTAAGATTATACAACATATACATCTTTAATCCATTTTGAGTTGATTTTTGAGTATGGTGCAAGATAAGGGTCTGATTTCATTCTTTTGCATGTGTATATCCAGTTGTCTCAGCATTGCTTGCTGACAGATTATCCTTTGCCTATTGTGTATCCTTGGCACACTTGCAGAAGACCATTTGACTGTATATGCATGGGTTTATTCCTGTGCTCTTTAATCTGTTGCATTGGCCTATAGGTCTGAACTTTTCCCTGCATAATGCTGTTTTAATTACTGTAGCTTTGTAATGTATTTTGTAATTAGAAAATGTGAGGGCACCAGCTTTGTTCTTTACATCAAGATTGTTTTATCTATTCAGGGTGATTTGTGGTTTCATTACATTTTAGAATTGTATTTTCTATTTTTGTAAAAAAAATGCTATTGGAATTTTGATAAGGATTTTATTGATCTATAGATATCTTCGGTAGAATGAAAATGTTGTTAGTATTAATTTTTCCAATCCATAGACATGAATATCTTTTCATTGTCTTCTTTAATTTCTTTCAACAGTGTTATATAGTTTTTAGTGTACATGTCTATTGTCTCCATCATTAAATTTATTACTAAGTCTTTTATTATTTTTGATGCTATTATACATGTAATTGTTTTCTTTATTTTATTTTTAGATTGTTTGTTGTTCTGATGTAGATACATGACTTATTTTTATATGCTTATTTTGTATTCTACAACTTTATTAAATTCATTTATTAGTACTAACAGGCTCTTTTTGCAAAGAATCTTTAGGGTGTTCTGTTCATAAGATGTCATCTAAAAACAAAAATAACATTACTTCTTCCATCTCAATTTGAATGTTTTTTATTTCCTTTTCTTGCCTAATTTATCTGGCTAGTACTTTCAGAACTATGTTGAACTGAAGTGGTAAGAGTGGGCATCTTTGTCTTATTCATGATCTTGAAGGAAATGTTTTCAGTTTCTTTACCATTCAGTATGATGTTAACTATGAACTTTTCACCTCTCTTATGTTAAGGTATTTTCTGTCTATTCCTAGTTCATTTAGAGGTTTTATCATGAAAATATGTTAAATTTTGTCAAATCAGTTTGCTGCATCTGTTGAGATGATCATGTGATTTTCATTCTTCATTCTGTTAATGGAATATATCACATATATTGACTCTCATATGTTGAACTTTCCTTGCATTCCAGGAATAAATTCCACTCAGTCAAAATATGAGAGTCTTTTAATATGCTATTAAATTTAGTTTGCTATTATTTTGGTGATGATATTTGTATCTATATTCATCAGAAACATTGGCCTAAGGTTTTTTTCCTTGTAGTATCTTTTCTGACTTTGATATAAGGACAGTGCTGAACTCATAAAATAGGTTTAGAAGTATTTGTCCCTCTTCAATTCTTTGGAAGTCTTTGAGAAGAATTGGTGTTAACTCTTTTTTTTTTTTTTTTTGAGTTGGAGTC
>NW_007138233.1:0-699 GCF_000164805.1 Carlito syrichta | reverse complement strand
TCGTGTCCAGGAACTAGAAAGCATGAAGAGGAGTTACCACTGTGGTGTGGTGTGTGGTGTGGTGTGGTGTGGTGTGGTGGCTCACACCTGTAATCCCAGCACTTTCAGGAGGCTGAGACAAGAGTATTGCTTGAGCACAGAAGTTCAAGACCAGCCTGGGTAACAAAGCAAGATTTCATCTCTACAAAAAAATTTTTAATTGGTAAAAATAGAAGCAGAATTACCATATTGTCCAGGATAATTAACCATGAGCAATAGGAGAAGTAGAGGTGGTAGCATTCTGTGAACAAGAGCAAATAAATGTGGAACCAGGTGATCCACTTGCATGCCAACTGGTATTATTTTGCCCCACTGTAGATATAAATATACATCTGTGGCAACCATAAACTAAAAATGATTACCAAAGCTTCAGTCCTCTGGTAAGCTACTGAGATCTAACAAGGTGATAGCTGAGGGTGAGGGGAATTTGGAATGGAGAGTGGAAACAGAAAAGGATGTATAAACATTTTAGTCTCAATATCAACTGCAGAGATAAGGGTTGCACTTAGTTTCCTTAATCTTCTTCTTCTAAATTTATCCTCAAGAAGACTGGAATCATGAATATGCTGATCCCTGAGCTTGTGTGGAGAAGATCTTTGTGATGCCAGGGATCGACTTATGGCAGTCACAAAAAAGCACACTGCAAATCTCCTACTACAG
>NW_007138232.1:0-1104 GCF_000164805.1 Carlito syrichta | reverse complement strand
AGGCGTGTCACCACCAGGGCACCCACCCATCTGCCCACCTTGTTCCCCCTGGTGGACCCACTAGTCCCTCCCATGGTCAGCCTCGGGGAAAGGGAAGGCGTGACAATCAAACCATCAGGGGAGCAGGGATGGCCTGTCAACTCATGCCTGTGTTCTCGGCACTCAGGCAGGCCGAGATGGGAAGATTGCCAGAGCCCAGTAGCTCGAGACCTGGCTGGACAACATAGCAAGCCCCCACCACGACCCCACGCAAAATCCAGAAATGATTGGGTGAGGGCTAGCCTCAGTGGGAGGATTGTCTCCAGCCCAGAGTTCAAGACCAGGCAGGAAGACAAGGATGTCAACCAAATGAACAGCTTTGAGAGGCCCATGCCAAGAGGATGGCCCAAGTTCAGCAGTTTGGGGGCAGCCTGGACAACCTAGTGAGGAAAGAAAAGAAAAGAAAGAAAAGAAAAGAAAACAGAAAGAAAGAAAGAAAGCCATAAAGGAAGACAAAAAGAAACAAAGGAAAGAAAGAAAGAAAGAAGGAAGGAAGGAAGGAAGGAAGGAAGGAAGGAAGGAAGGAAGGAAGGAAGGAAGGAAAGAAGGAAAGAAAGATAGAAAGAAAGAAAATGTAAGTCGCCCTTTGGGCATGCAGTTGAGAATCTTTGTAGGATTCGGATGTTTTTGGAGATAGGGTCTGGCTCTGAGTCCCAGGCTGGGTCCTGGGGATATGACAGTCATTCACTGTGAGCCTCAAAATCACAGGCTCTGGCATTCCTCCCACCACAGCCTCTGTAGTGGCTGGGTTTGGGAGGCCAACCCCCAAAAAGATTTTAGGGGGTCCCTTGGAAGGTTTGATGATGTTGGTGTTTCCACAAGGATAGATATTAAAAGAAAGAAAGAAGGAGGGATAGATATAAAGAGAAAGAAAGTGGACATCACTTCAATGGATTGACCAGAAGACGTTTATTGGGGGTTTACAGCTTTTATTTATCCCAAATTTTACACAGGCAGCCTTACAAGCCTTCCACGTGAACACAAGCCAGGTGCAGGAGGGGCAGTCCCCCACCCACCAGATGTTTCCTCAGGCATGAGGAAGAACAATCACAATTAAATCACAAA
>NW_007138231.1:0-755 GCF_000164805.1 Carlito syrichta | reverse complement strand
AGCTGGAAAGCCAACCTTGCTAGCTTAAGTCAGCTAGATAAGTCAGTTGTCTAGCCAGCTTGCTAGATAGTTAGCCAGCTAGTAAGTCAGCTGGCTAGCCAGTTAACCAGCTAGTTAAGAAACCTACCTTAGTCAGCTCACTAGACAGCTGGTTAGGTAGGTAGCTAAGTAGTTAAGTCCACTAGCAAGACAGCTGTCTACATAGTTAGTTAGTTAACTCAGCTGTCTATCCACCTGGCTAGCTAGGTTGCTAGGCAGTTAGGTCAGCATACTAGCCAGGTGGCAAGCTACTTAAGTCCCCTAGTTAAGTCAGTTGGCTAGACAGCTGGCTGGCTGGTAGCTAGATAGTTAAGTCAGCTGTCTAGTCTGCTGGCTAGCTAGTAAAGCCATGTAGTTAAGTCAGCTGGATATCCAGCGGCCTAACTAGGTTGCTTGTTACTTAAGTCATCTGGCTAGTCAGCTGGCTAGCTAGTTAAGTCACCTAGTTTAGTCATCTGTCCAGCCAGCAGTCTAGCTATATAGCAAGCTAGCTAATTCAGCTGTCTGGCAAGCAGTCCAGCTATTTAACTCAGCTAGTGAAGTCAGCTGGCTGGCCAGCTGACTAGCTAGGTAGCGAGCTTGTTAAGACTGTTGACTAGCCAGCTGGCTAGCTAATTAAGTCAGTTACTTAAGTCTGCTAACCAGCCTGCTTGCTAGTTAGGTAGAGAGCTAGTTAAGTTAGCTGGGTAGCCAGCTGGCTAACTAGTTAAGTCTGG
>NW_007138230.1:0-4019 GCF_000164805.1 Carlito syrichta | reverse complement strand
AAGTCAGCTGGCTCGCCAGTTAACCAGCTAGTTAAGAGACCTAGCTTAGTCAGCTCACTAGCCAGCTGGTTAGGTAGGTAGCTAAGTAGTTAAGTCTGCTAGCAAGACAGCTGTCTACATAGTTAGTTAGTTAACTCAGCTGTCTATCCACCTGGCTAGCTAGGTTGCTAGGCAGTTAGGTCAGCATACTAGCCAGGTGGCAAGCGACTTAAGTCCCCTAGTTAAGTCAGTTGGCTAGACAGCTGGCTAGCTGGTAGCTAGATAGTTAAGTCAGCTGTCTGATCTGCTGGCTAGCTAGTAAAGCCATGTAGTTAAGTCAGCTGGATATCCAGCGGCCTAACTAGGTTGCTTGTTACTTAAGTCATCTGGCTAGTCAGCTGGCTAGCTAGTTAAGTCACCTAGTTTAGTCATCTGTCCAGCCAGCAGTCTAGCTATATAGCAAGCTAGCTAATTCAGCTGTCTGGCAAGCAGTCCAGCTATTTAACTCAGCTAGTTAAGTCAGCTGGCTAGCCAGCTGACTAGCTAGGTAGCGAGCTTGTTAAGACTGTTGGCTAGCCAGCTGGCTAGCTAATTAAGTCAGTTACTTAAGTCTGCTAACCAGCCTGCTTGCTAGTTAGGTAGAGAGCTAGTTAAGTTAGCTGGGTAGCCAGCTGGCTAACTAGTTAAGTCTACCAGTGGTGGCAGCTGGATAGCTGGTTAGGTCAACTAGTTAAGTCAGCTGGCTAGCCAGCTGGATGACTAGGTACCAAGCTAGTTAATTCAGCTGGCTAGTTAGTTAAGTCAGCTAGTTAACTCATCTGGATTCACAACTGTCTAGCTAGGTAGCTAGATAGTAAAGTCAGCTGGATAGCCAGCTGGCTAGATATTTAAGTCACCTAGTTGAGTCAGCTCACTAGCCAACTGATTAGCTAGGTACTTAGGTAGTTAATTCATCAGGCAAGCAAGCGGTATATGTCCTTAGCTAGCTAGTTAAGTCACCTTGTTAGCCACAGGGATTGCTGGAGTTGTCAGTTAGTTAAGTCAGCTGGCTAGTCAGCTGGCTAACTAGTTATGTCAGATAGTTGAGTCAGCTGGCTAGCCGACATGACTAGTTAGGTAGCTAGGTAATTAAGTCAGCTGACTAGCTGACTGGCAAGCTAGTAAAATCAGCGAGTTAAGTGAGCTGGCTAGTCGGCTGACTAGCTAGGTGACTAGCCAGTTAAGCCAGCTGGCTAGCCGGATGGCTGTCTAGTTAAGTCAGCTGGCTAGCCAGCTTGCTAGCTAGGTGGCTGGCAAGGTAAGACGGCTGGTAATCTGGCTGGTCAGGTAGGTGGCCAGCTAATTAAGCTGGCTGGCTAGCCAGCTGATCAGCAAGGTGTCTGGCTATTTAAGCTGGCTTTCTATCCCACTGTTCAGTGAGACGGCTGGCTAATTTTGCCAGCTGGCTAGCCAGCTGGTCAGCCAGCTACCTAGCCAGACAACTCCCTAGCTAGCTAGTCAGCCGGGTAGCTAGCTAGTTAAGCGAGCTGGCTAGCAGTCTAGCCAACCAGTAGCAAACTAATTAAGTCAGCTTGCAAGCCAGCTGGCTAGCTGGTTATGTCAGCTATTTAAGTCAGTTGGATAGGCACCTGGCTAGGTAGGTAGCTAGCTAATTAAGTCAACTTGTTTGCCAGATGGCTAGATAGTTAAGTCACCGAGTTAAGTGAGATCACTAGCCAGCTGGCTAGCTAGGTGGCTAGCTTGTTAAGGCAGCTGGCTAGCAGGATGGCTATCTAGTTAAGTCTGCTAATAAAGTCAGCTGGTTAGCCAGCTGCCTAGCTAGGTGGCTGGCATGTTAAACTGACTTTTTGTAGGATGGTCAGTTAGGTGTCCAGCTTATTAAGCCGGCTGGCAAGCTGGCTGAACAGCAGGCTGGCTAGATAGTTAAGGTGGCTGGCTGTCCCACTCTCCAGAGAGACATCTCGCTTTTTATCCCTGCTTGGTAGCCAGGTGTTAGCCCTCTAGCTAACTAGCCGGCTGCCTATCCAACTAGCCAGCCAGGTAGGTAGCTAGTTAAGCCAGCTGGCTAACTGTCTAGCCAACCAGGTAGCTAGCTAGTTAAGTCAGCTGGCTAGCCAGCTAGACAGTCAACAATCTAGTCAGCTAGATACGTCAGCTAGCTAGCCAGTTAGCTAGTTAAGTCTGCTAGCAAGTCAGCTAACTATCCAGCTAGCTATTTAAGTCAGTTAGCTAGTCAGGTTGCTAGTCAGGTTGCTAGTTAAGTGAGCTAGCTAAACAGCTACCTAGTCAGCTAGATAATTAAGTCAGTTAGCCACAAGCCAGATAGCTAGCTTGTTAATTCAGCAAGCTAGAGAGTTAGTTAGCTTGTTTGCTATCTAGTTATGTCATCTAGATAGCCAGCTATCTAGTCAGCTAGCTAGTCAAGTCAGCTGTCAAATCAGCAAGTTACTTAGCTAACTAGTCGGCTAGCAAATCAGCTATCTGATCAGCTAACTAGTGGGCTCTCTTGCTTTCCATTAGGTCAGCTAACTAGTCAGCTCACTCGCATGCCAACCTGTCAGTAAACTAGTTGACTCACTCACCAGCCAACAGGTCAACAAACTTGTCAGCTCACTCGCAGGACAACTCAGCTAACTAATCGGGATCCTCACCAGTCAACTAGTTAAGTCAGATCATGGGTTGGCTCGCTCGCCAGTTGACAAGTTAAGGCAGCTCACCTGTCAGCTCACTGTCCAGCCGACTAGTTAAGTTGGATCAACAGTTGGCTCAATAGCTGGTCGACTAGTTAAGTCTTATGAGTTGTTGACTCACACACCAGCTGACTTAATTCATCTGACCAGTGACTTCAAATGCTGGCCGATTAATCAAGTCAGCTGACCAGTAGGATCACTCGCTGGCTGACTAGTTAAGTCAGCTTACAAGTCAACTCACTTGCTGGCCAACTAGTTAAGTCAGTTGACAAGTCGGATCACTCACCAGTCGTCTAGTTAATTCAGCTCACATGGCTTACTCACAGGCCGACTAGTTAACTCAGCTAACTGGTCAGCCTACTAGCCAGCCAACGAGTTCATTCAGCTAACCAATCAGCCGACTAATCGGTCATCTTGTCAGCTGATATATTAGCTCAGCTAACTAGTCAGCCAACTAGTTAGTACAGTTAACTTGATTGCCAACTAGTCGGATGACTAGTTAGTTCAGCAAAACAGCAAGACAACTAGCTAACCTAGATAACTAGTGGGCAAACTCGTGGTTCAACTAGTTGACCCAGCTAATTAGTTGGCTGACTAATTGGCCAACATGTTAAGCCAGCTAACATATCGGCCGAGTAGTGAGCCAAAGTGTTAAACCAGCTAACTTGTTAGCCGACTAGCCAGCCAACAAGTTATTTCACCTAGTTAACTTTTTAACCAACTAGACAAGTCAGCTAATATACTCGTTTACCAACTAGCTAATACAGTGAACTAATATTAACCAACTCGATAAATAAGTAGCTGTCTGATTAGCCAACTAGTTAAGTCAGCTAACTAAGTCTGCTAGCTAAACAGCTGGCTAGCTAAGTAAGCTAGCTAAGTCTGCAAGCTCACTAATTAGCTAGCTATTTAAGTCAGCTACTTAAATCTGCTACATAACTAGTTAGCTAATTAGTTAAGTCAGCTAGTTATTCAGCTAGTTAAATAGTTAGCTACATATTTCATTCAGGTAGTTAAGTCAGTTAGCTAACTAGTTGTCAGCCAGTTAAGTCAGCTACCTAAGTACTTAAGTCAGCTAGCTATGTCTTCTAGTTAAAACAGCTTTCTAATTTAATCAGGTGCTTATGAAAGCTAGCTAGCTAGTTAGCAAATGGGTTAAGTCAGCAGGTTTAGTCAGATAGTTAACTAGTTAACTGAACGGTTGTCAGCAGGATGAGTCAGCAAGCTAGCTAGTTAGCAAACGAGTTGAGTCAGATGGTTGAGTAGGCTAGTTAACTAGTTACCTAACGAGGTAAGTCAGCTGGATGAGTCAGAGAGGAAGATAGTTAGCTAACGATTTATGTAAGCTGA
>NW_007138229.1:0-4991 GCF_000164805.1 Carlito syrichta | reverse complement strand
CCAGCCAGCAGTCTAGCTATATAGCAAGCTAGCTAATTCAGCTGTCTGGCAAGCAGTCCAGCTATTTAACTCAGCTAGTTAAGTCAGCTGGCTAGCCAGCTGACTAGCTAGGTAGCGAACTTGTTAAAACTGTTAGCTAGCCAGCTGGCTAGCTAATTAAGTCAGTTACTTAAGTCTGCTAACCAGCCTGCTTGCTAGTTAGGTAGAGAGCTAGTTAAGTTAGCTGGGTAGCCAGCTGGCTAACTAGTTAAGTCTGCCAGTGGTGGCAGCTGGATAGCTTGTTAGGTCAACTAGTTAAGTCAGCTGGCTAGCCAGCTAGATGACTAGGTACCAAGCTAGTTAATTCAGCTGGCTAGTTAGTTAAGTCAGCTAGTTAACTCATCTGGATTTACAACTGTCTAGCTAGGTAGCTAGATAGTAAAGTCAGCTGGATAGCCAGCTGGCTAGATATTTAAGTCACCTAGTTAAGTCAGTTCACTAGCCAACTGATTAGCTAGGTACTTAGGTAGTTAATTCATCAGGCAAGCAAGCGGTATATGTCCTTAGCTAGCTAGTTAAGTCACCTTGTTAGCCACAGGGATTGCTGGAGTTGTCAGTTAGTTTAGTCAGCTGGCTAGTCAGCTGGCTAACTAGTTATGTCAGATAGTTGAGTCAGCTGGCTAGCCACATGACTAGTTAGGTAGCTAGGTAATTAAGTCAGCTGACTAGCTGAGTGGCAAGCTAGTAAAATCAGTGAGTTAAGTGAGCTGGCTAGTCGACTGACTAGCTAGGTGACTAGCCAGTTAAGCCAGCTGGCTAGCCGGATGGCTGTCTAGTTAAGTCAGCTGGCTAGCCAGCTTGCTAGCTAGGTGGCTGGCAAGGTAAGACGGCTGGTAATCTGGCTGGTCAGGTAGGTGGCCAGCTAATTAAGCTGGCTGGCTAGCCAGCTGATCAGCAAGGTGTCTGGCTATTTAAGCTGGCTTTCTATCCCACTGTTCAGTGAGACGGCTGGCTAATTTTGCCAGCTGGCTAGCCAGCTGGTCAGCCAGCTACCTAGCCAGACAACTCCCTAGCTAGCTAGTCAGCCGGGTAGCTAGCTAGTTAAGCGAGCTGGCTAGCAGTCTAGCCAACCAGTAGCAAACTAATTAAGTCAGCTTGCAAGCCAGCTGGCTAGCTGGTTATGTCAGCTATTTAAGTCAGTTGGATAGGCACCTGGCTAGGTAGGTAGCTAGCTAATTAAGTCAACTTGTTTGCCAGATGGCTAGATAGTTAAGTCACCGAGTTAAGTGAGATCACTAGCCAGCTGGCTAGCTAGGTGGCTAGCTTGTTAAGGCAGCTGGCTAGCAGGATGGCTATCTAGTTAAGTCTGCTAATAAAGTCAGCTGGTTAGCCAGCTGCCTAGCTAGGTGGCTGGCATGTTAAACTGACTTTTTGTAGGATGGTCAGTTAGGTGTCCAGCTTATTAAGCCGGCTGGCAAGCTGGCTGAACAGCAGGCTGGCTAGATAGTTAAGGTGGCTGGCTGTCCCACTCTCCAGAGAGACATCTCGCTTTTTATCCCTGCTTGGTAGCCAGGTGTTAGCCCTCTAGCTAACTAGCCGGCTGCCTATCCAACTAGCCAGCCAGGTAGGTAGCTAGTTAAGCCAGCTGGCTAACTGTCTAGCCAACCAGGTAGCTAGCTAGTTAAGTCAGCTGGCTAGCCAGCTAGACAGTCAACAATCTAGTCAGCTAGATACGTCAGCTAGCTAGCCAGTTAGCTAGTTAAGTCTGCTAGCAAGTCAGCTAACTATCCAGCTAGCTATTTAAGTCAGTTAGCTAGTCAGGTTGCTAGTCAGGTAGCTAGTTAAGTGAGCTAGCTAAACAGCTACCTAGTCAGCTAGATAATTAAGTCAGTTAGCCACAAGCCAGATAGCTAGCTTGTTAATTCAGCAAGCTAGAGAGTTAGTTAGCGTGTTTGCTATCTAGTTATGTCATCTAGATAGCCAGCTATCTAGTCAGCTAGCTAGTCAAGTCAGCTGTCAAATCAGCAAGTTACTTAGCTAACTAGTCGGCTAGCAAATCAGCTATCTGATCAGCTAACTAGTGGGCTCTCTTGCTTTCCATTAGGTCAGCTAACTAGTCAGCTCACTCGCATGCCAACCTGTCAGTAAACTAGTTGACTCACTCACCAGCCAACAGGTCAACAAACTTGTCAGCTCACTCGCAGGACAACTCAGCTAACTAATCGGGATCCTCACCAGTCAACTAGTTAAGTCAGATCATGGGTTGGCTCGCTCGCCAGTTGACAAGTTAAGGCAGCTCACCTGTCAGCTCACTGTCCAGCCGACTAGTTAAGTTGGATCAACAGTTGGCTCAATAGCTGGTCGACTAGTTAAGTCTTATGAGTTGTTGACTCACACACCAGCTGACTTAATTCATCTGACCAGTGACTTCAAATGCTGGCCGATTAATCAAGTCAGCTGACCAGTAGGATCACTCGCTGGCTGACTAGTTAAGTCAGCTTACAAGTCAACTCACTTGCTGGCCAACTAGTTAAGTCAGTTGACAAGTCGGATCACTCACCAGTCGTCTAGTTAATTCAGCTCACATGGCTTACTCACAGGCCGACTAGTTAACTCAGCTAACTGGTCAGCCTACTAGCCAGCCAACGAGTTCATTCAGCTAACCAATCAGCCGACTAATCGGTCATCTTGTCAGCTGATATATTAGCTCAGCTAACTAGTCAGCCAACTAGTTAGTACAGTTAACTTGATTGCCAACTAGTCGGATGACTAGTTAGTTCAGCAAAACAGCAAGACAACTAGTTAACCTAGATAACTAGTGGGCAAACTCGTGGTTCAACTAGTTGACCCAGCTAATTAGTTGGCTGACTAATTGGCCAACATGTTAAGCCAGCTAACATATCGGCCGAGTAGTGAGCCAAAGTGTTAAACCAGCTAACTTGTTAGCCGACTAGCCAGCCAACAAGTTATTTCACCTAGTTAACTTTTTAACCAACTAGACAAGTCAGCTAATATACTCGTTTACCAACTAGCTAATACAGTGAACTAATATTAACCAACTCGATAAATAAGTAGCTGTCTGATTAGCCAACTAGTTAAGTCAGCTAACTAAGTCTGCTAGCTAAACAGCTGGCTAGCTAAGTAAGCTAGCTAAGTCTGCAAGCTCACTAATTAGCTAGCTATTTAAGTCAGCTACTTAAATCTGCTACATAACTAGTTAGCTAATTAGTTAAGTCAGCTAGTTATTCAGCTAGTTAAATAGTTAGCTACATATTTCATTCAGGTAGTTAAGTCAGTTAGCTAACTAGTTGTCAGCCAGTTAAGTCAGCTACCTAAGTACTTAAGTCAGCTAGCTATGTCTTCTAGTTAAAACAGCTTTCTAATTTAATCAGGTGCTTATGAAAGCTAGCTAGCTAGTTAGCAAATGGGTTAAGTCAGCAGGTTTAGTCAGATAGTTAACTAGTTAACTGAAGGGTTGTCAGCAGGATGAGTCAGCAAGCTAGCTAGTTAGCAAACGAGTTGAGTCAGATGGTTGAGTAGGCTAGTTAACTAGTTACCTAACGAGGTAAGTCAGCTGGATGAGTCAGAGAGGAAGATAGTTAGCTAACGATTTATGTAAGCTGGTTGAGTCAGCTAGCTAGCTTGTGAGCTAAGGAGTTAAGGCAGATAATTAAGAAACCTAGCAAACATGTTAGATAACGAGTAAGCTAACTAGTTAGCTAGCTGATAAAGTCAGTTGGCTAGCCAGCCTGCTAGCTAGTTAAGCCACCTAGTTAAGTCAGCTCACTGACCAGCAGGTTAGCTAGGTATTTAGGTAGTTAAGTCAGCTGACAAGCCAGCGTGCTATGTATACAGGTAGCTAGTCAAGTCAGCTCACTAGCCATTCGGTGTCTAGTTATGTCAGCTAGTTAAGTCAGCTGGCTATCCAGCTGTCTAGCTAGGAAGCTAGCTAGTTAAGTCTGCTGGCTAGCCAGCTGGCTACTTCATTAAGTCAGCTAGTTAAGTCAGCTGGCGAGGCTGCTGGCTAGCTAGCAAAGGTAGGTAATCAAGTCAGCTTGCTAGCCAGCTGGCTAGCTAGTTAAGTCAGCTAGTTAAGTCAGCTGGCTAGCGAGCTTGCTAGCTATGTTGCTAGCTAGTTATGCCAGCAGTATAGCCAGCTGGATTGATAGTTAAGTCACCTAGTTAAGTCAACTGACTAGCCTGCTCTCTAACTAGGTAGCTTGTCATTTATTCAACTGGATAAACAGCTGGCTAGGTAATTCAGCTGGAAAACCAAGTGACTAGCTGTGTAGCAAGCTTGTTAATTCACCTGGCTAGAAAGCAGGTCAGCCAGTTAAGACAGCTGGTTAAGCCAGTTGGCTAACTATGTAGGGACCTAGTTAAGTCAGTTTGGTAGCCAGCTGGCTAGCTATTTAGGTCAGCTAGTTATGTCAGCTGGCTATCCAGGTGACTTGAGAGGTAGAGAGCTAGTTAAGTCAGCTGGCTAGCCAGCTGGATAACTAGTTAACTCAACTAGTTTAGTCACTTGGCTGGAGAGCTGCCTAGCTTGTTAATCAACTAGTTAAGTCACCTGGCTAACCTGGATAGTTATTTAAGTCATCTCATTAAGTCTGTTGGCTAGCCAGATCGCAAGTTAGTTAAAAAGCTGTTAAGTCAGACGGCTAGACAGCTAGACAGCTGGCTAGCTACTTATATGAGCTATTTATTTCAGTTGGCTACCAAAGTAGCTAGCTAATTAAGTCAGCTAGTAATGTCAGCTAGCTGGCTTGTGAAGTTAGCTAGATAAGTCAACTAGCTAGCTCTATATCTAGCTAGGTATCTAGCTAGTTATTTCAGCTAGTAAAGCCAGCAAGCTAGCTAGGTAGCTAACTAGTTAAGTCAGCTAGTAAAGTCAGCTGCCTAGCTGGGTAGCTAACTAGTTAAATTTGCTGGCTAGCAAATAGCTATCTAGTTATGTCACCTAGTTAATTCAGCTCACTAGCTAGCTGGATAGCTAGGTAGCTAGATAGTTA
>NW_007138228.1:0-756 GCF_000164805.1 Carlito syrichta | reverse complement strand
GGCTAGCTGTTCAATGCACCTAGTTAATTCGGCTGACTATCCTGCTAGCTAGGTAGTTAGCAAGATAGTTAAGTGAGCTGGCTAGCCTGCTTGCAAGCTTAAGTCAGCTAGTTAAGTCAGCTGGCTATCCAGCTGGATAGATATGTAGCCAGCTTGCTTAGTCATCAGGCTAGATAGGTGACTAGCTGGTTAAGTCAGCTAGTTAAGTCAGCTGTCAACAAGCTGGCTAGCTAGTTAAGTCAACTCATTAAGTCAGTTGGCTATTCACCTGGTTAGGTAGTTAAAAAGCTAGTTAAATCAGATGGCTCACCATCTGGCTAGCTAGGTATTTCAGCTATTTAAGCCACCTGGATAGCTAGGTAGGTAGTTGGTTAAGTCATCTAGTTTAGTCAAATTGCTAGCTAGTTAATCAGCGAATTTAGTCAGCTGGCTAGCCAGCTGGCTAGCTGGGTTGCTAGCTAGTTTATTCAGCTGGTTAGACAATGAGCAAGCTAGTTAAGTAACCTGGTTAAGTCAGCTCACTAGCCAGCTGGTTAGCTAGGTAGCTAGGAAGGTAAATCAGCTCACCAACCAGTGGGCTACATAGGTAGCTAGCTAGTTAAGTCAGTTGGCTAACCATGGCTAGCGAGGTAGCTAGCCAGTTAGGTCAGCATGCTAGCCAGCTGGCTATCTACTTCAGTCACCTAGATAAGTCAGCTGTCAAGACAACTGGCTAGCTAGGTAGCTAGATAGTTAAGTCAGCTGTATAGTCTGCTG
>NW_007138227.1:0-791 GCF_000164805.1 Carlito syrichta | reverse complement strand
TGCTAGCCAGTTATCTAGCTAGGTAGAGGAGTTAGTTAATTCAGCTGACTAGACAGCTGGCTAACTAGCTAAGTTAGCTAGTTGAGTCAGCTGACTACCCAGCTGACCAACTTGTTAAACCAACTAGTTAATTCAGCTGGCTAGCAAGCTGGCTATCCAGACAGCAAGCTAGTCAAGTCAGCTGGCTATCCAACTGGCTAGCCAGTTACGGAAGCTAGTTTTTTCAGCTGAATTCCCAGCTGGCTGGCTAGATAGCTAGCTGGTCGAGTTAGCTGGCTAGCCAGCTGGCTAGCTGGTTAAATCAGCTAGTTAATTCAGCTGGCCATCCAGCTGGTTAGGTGGTTAAGTCAGCTAGTAAAGTCAGGTGGCCATTCAGCTTTCTAGCTAGGTAGGTAGCTAGTTAAGTCAGCTGGTTAGCGAGGTATCTAGCTGGTTATGTCAGTTAGTTTAGCCAGATGGCTAGCCACCTTGTTAGGTAGGTAGCTAGCTAATTAAGTGAGCTAGCTAGCCGTCTGGCTAGCTAGTAATGTCAGCGAGTTAAGTGAGCTGGCTAACCCGCTGGCTAGCTAGATGGCTAGCTATTTAAACCAGCTGGCTAGCTGGATGGCTATCTAGTTAAGTCAGCTAGTTAAGTCAGCTGGCTAGTCGTTTGACTAGCTAGGTGGCTGGCAAGTTAAGACTGCTGGTTAGCTGGCTGTTCAGGTAGGTGGCCAGCTAATGAGGTCAGCTGGCTGGCTAGCTGACCAGCCGTGTGGCTGGCTAGTTAAGCTGGCTTTGTATCCCATGTCCAG
>NW_007138226.1:0-779 GCF_000164805.1 Carlito syrichta | reverse complement strand
CCCAGTCAGACAGCTGGCTATTTAAGACAGTTGTCTAGCCAGCTGGCCAGCCTGCTAACCAGCAAGATGGCTGTCTAGCCAGTTAGCCAGCCAGGTAGCTAGCTAGTTAAGCGAGCTGCCTAACTCTGTAGCCCACCAGGTAGCAAGCTAATTAAGTCAGCTGGCTAGCCAGCTGGCTAGCTGGTAAAGTCAGCTAATTAAGTCAGCTGGTTAGCTGGCTGACTAGCTAGTTAAGTCAGGGAGTTAAGTGAGATGGCTAGCAGGATGGCTATCTAGTTAAGTCAGCTACTTAAGTCAGCTGGTTAGCCAGCTACCTAGAAAGGTGGCTAGCAATTTAAACTGGCTTGTTAGTAGGCTGGACACTGGACAATTATGTGGCCAGATAGTTAAGCTGGCTGGCTGGCCGTCTTAATAGCAGGTTGGCTTGCTAGTTAAGCCGACTGGCTGTCCTACTCTCCATGCAGACGACTGGATTTTTATCCTGGCTTGCTAGCCAGGTGGCCAGCCCTCTAGCTAGGCAGCTGTCTGCCTAGCCAGCTAACCAGCCAGGTAAGTAGCTAGCTAAGCCCGCTGGCTAGCCATCTAGCCAACCTGGTAGCTAGCTAGTTACTTCATCTGGCTAGCCAGCTTGACAGCCAACAAACTAGTCAGATAGATATGCCAGATAGCTAGCCAGATAGCTAGTTAAGTCTGCTATAAATTCAGAACTATCCAGGTAATTTGTTAAGTCAGCTAACTAGTCAGGTTGCTAGTCAGCTAGCTAGTTAAGTCAGCTAGCT
>NW_007138225.1:0-751 GCF_000164805.1 Carlito syrichta | reverse complement strand
CAGGTAGCTAGCTAGTTAAGCGAGCTGCCTAGCTCTGTAGCCCACCAGGTAGCAAGCTAATTAAGTCAGCTGGCTAGCCAGTTGGCTAGCTGGTAAAGTCAGCTAAATAAGTCAGCTGGTTAGCTGGCTGACTAGCTAGTTAAATCAGGGAGTTAATTGAGATGGCTAGCAGGATGGCTATCTAGTTAAGTCAGCTACTTAAGTCAGCTGGTTAGCCAGCTACCTAGATAGGTGGCTAGCAATTTAAACTGGCTTGTTAGTAGGCTGGACACTGGACAATTATGTGGCCAGCTAGTTAAGCTGGCTGGCTGGCTGTCTTAACAGCAGGTTGGCTTGCTAGTTAAGCTGGCTGGCTGTCCTACTCTCCATACAGACGACTGGATTTTTATCCTGGCTTGCTAGCCAGGTGGCCAGCCCTCTAGCTAGGTAGCCGTCTGCCTAGCCAGCTAGCCAGCCAGGTAAGTAGCTAGTTAAGCCCGCTGTCTAGCCATCTAGCCAACCTGGTAGCTAGCTAATTACTTCATCTGGCTAGCCAGCTTGACAGCCAACAAACTAGTCAGATAGATATGTCAGATAGCTAGCCAGATAGCTAGTTAAGTCTGCTATAAATTCAGGAAACTATCCAGCTAACTTGTTAAGTCAGCTAACTAGTCAGGTTGCTAGTCAGCTAGCTAGTTAAGTCAGCTAGCTAGACAGCTAAATAGTCAACTAGATAGTTAAGTCAATTAGCCAGTAGCCAGATAGCTGGCTG
>NW_007138224.1:0-714 GCF_000164805.1 Carlito syrichta | reverse complement strand
GGCCAGCTAGTAAAGCTGGCTGGCTGGCCATCTTAACAGCAGGTTGGCTTGCTAGTTAAGACGGCTGGCTGTCCTACTCTCCATACAGACGACTGGATTTTTATCCTGGCTTGCTAGCCAGGTGGTCAGCCCTCTAGCTAGGTAGCCGTCTGCCTAGCCAGCTAGTCAGCCAGGTAAGTAGCTAGTTAAGCCAGCTGGCTAGACATCTAGCCAACCTGGTAGCTAGCTAGTTACTTCAGCTGGCTAGCCAGCTTGACAGCCAACAAACTAGTCAGATAGATATGTCAGATAGCTAGCCAGATAGCTAGTTAAGTCTGCTATAAATTCAGGAAACTATCCAGCTAACTTGTTAAGTCAGCTAACTAGTCAGGTTGCTAGTCAGATAGCTAGTTAAGTCAGCTAGCTAGACAGCTAACTAGTCAAATAGATAGTTAAGTCAATTAGCCAGTAGCCAGATAGCTGGCTGGTTAAGTCAGCAAGCTAGAGAGTTAATTAGCTTGTTTGCTAGCTAGTTATGTCAGCTAGATTGATAGCTTTCTTATAAGTTAGCTATTCAAGTCAGCTAGCTAATCAGCTAGTTAGTTAACTAGTCGGCTAGCAACTCCACTATCTAGACACATAACTAATGGGCTCACTTGCTTCCATCAGGTAAGCTAATTAGTCAGCTTACTCACCTGCAAACTGGTCAGCAAACTAGTCGGCTGGCTCGCCAGC
>NW_007138223.1:0-641 GCF_000164805.1 Carlito syrichta | reverse complement strand
TTCAGGTAGTTAAGTCAGCAACCTTGCCTGCTGCCTAGGTATGTAGTTGTTTAGTTAAGTGAGCTGGTTATCCAGCTTGCTAGCTTAAATCAGCTAGGTAAGTCAGCTGGCTAACCAGGTGGCTAGATAGATAGCCAGCTATTTAAGGCAGTTGTCTAGCCAGCTAACTTGCTGGTTAAGTCAGCTAGTTAAGTCACCTGGCAACAAGCTGGCTAACTAGTTAGTCAGCTCGTTAAGTCAGTTAGCTATCCAGCTGGTTAGCTAGGTAAAAAGTTAGCTAAGTCAGATGGCTAGTCATCAGGCTAGCTAGTTATTTCACTAGTTATGTAAGCTGGCTAGCTAGGAAGCTAGCTATAAAAGTTAGCTAGTCATGTCAGCTTGTTAGCCAGTGAAATCAGCTAGTTAAGTCAAGTTGCTAGCTTGTTAAGATGGTGAGTTGTCACCTGGATAGCCAGTTGCCTAACTGGGTAGTCAGCTAGTTAAGTCAGCTGGCTAGCCAGTTATATAGCTAATTAAACAACCTAGTTAAGTCAGCTCACAAGCCAGCTGGTTATCTAGGTAGCTAGATATCTAAATCAGCTGGCAAACCAGCGGGCTATGTATGTAGCTAGATACTTAAGTGAGCTTGGCTATCCAGCTGA
>NW_007138222.1:0-3439 GCF_000164805.1 Carlito syrichta | reverse complement strand
GCTATCCAGCTCACTAGCTAGGGAGCTAGGCAGTTATGTCAGTTTGCTAGTAAGCTGGCTAGCTAGTTATGTCACCTATTTTAAGTCAGTTGACTTGACAGTTGGCTAACTAGGTAACTAGATAATTAGGTCAGCTGTCTAGCCCCCTGGCTAGCTAGTTAAGTCACTGAGATAAGTCAGCTGGCTAGCCAGCTTGCTAGCTATCTAGCATGCTAGTTAATTCAGCTGACTAGCAATCAGGCCAGCAACATAATTCAGCTAGTTAATTCAGCTGGCTAGCCAGCTAGCTATTTAGGTAGAGAGCTAGTTAAGTAAGCTGTCTAGCCAGCTGACTCACTAATTAAGTTATCTAGTTGTCACCTGGCTAGCGAGCTAGTTAGCTGTTTAAGTCAACTAGTTAACTCAGATGGCTAGCCATATGGCTAGATAGGTAGTAAGCTAGTTAAGTCAGCTGGGTAGCAAACGGGATAGCTACTTAAGTCATCTAGTTAAATCAGTTGCATTCCCAGCTGGCTAGCTAAGTAGCTAGCTAGTTATGTCAGCTGGATAGCCAGCTGGCTAGCTGTTAAAGGCAGCTAGTTAATTCAGGTGGCCATCCAACTGGCTAGTTAATTGAGTCAGCTGGCCAGCCAGCTGACTAGCTGGTTAAATCAGCTAGTTAATCAGCTGGCCAGGCTGCTGGCTAGCTAAGTAGCTAGCTAGTTAAGTAAGCTAGTTAAGTCTACTTGCTTGCTAGGTAGCTAGCTAGTTTCATCATCTAGATAATTCAGCTGGCTAGCTAGTTAAGTCAGTTAGTTAAGTCAGCTGGGTAGCCAGCTGCCTAGCAAGGTAGCAAGCTAGTTAAGGCAGCTGGCTAGCCAGCTGGCTACCTAGTTAAGTAACTTAGTTAAGACAGCACGCTGTCCAGCAGGTTAGCTAGGTAGGTAGGTACATAATACAGCTGGCAAGCAAGCGCATTATGTAGGTAGGTAGCTAGTTAAGTCAGCTGGCTAGCCATCAACTCTCTAGTTATGTCAGTTACTTAAGTCAGCTGGCTATCCAGCTGACTAGCCAGGTAGCTAGCTAATAAAATCTGACGCCTATCCAGCTGGCTACATATTTAATTCAGCTACTTAAATCAGCTGGCTAGGCTGCGGGCTACCTAGATAGCTAGGCAATTAAGTCAGCTGGTTAGACAGTTGGACAGCTAGTTAAGTCAGCTAGTTTGTCAGCTGGCTAGCCAGCTGGCTAGCATATTAAGTCAACTCATTAAGTCAGTTGTCAGGCCAGCTGGATAAAAACCTAGTTACATCAGATGGATAGCCTGCTGGCTCACTAGGTATTTCAGCTAATTAAGTTCACTGGCTAGCTAAGAAGCTATCTAGTTAATTCAGCTATATATGTCAGCTAGTTAGCTAATTAAGTCAGTTAGTTAATTCACCTAGCTACAGCTGCTGGCTACCTAGGTAGTTAGGCAATTAAGTCAGCTGGCTAGCCAACTGGACAGCTAGTTAAGTCAGCTAGCTTAGTCGGCTAACTTAGTCAGCTGTCTAACCAGCTGGCTAGCACGAAAACATCAGCTCATTAAGTCAATTGTCTAGCCAGCTGGCTAAAACATTACTTACATCAGATGGGTAGCCAGTTGAATCGCTAGTTATTTCAGCTAGTTAAGTCAACTGGCTATCTAGGAAGCTAGTTATTTATGTCAGCTAGATAAGTCAGCTAGTTAATTCACCTAGCTACAAGATAGCTAGCTATGTAGAAAGCTTATTAAATCAGCTACTTAAGTCAGCTGGGTAGCTAGGTAGCTAGCTAGTTAAGTCAGCTAGTTAAGTCAGATTAGTAGCTAGTTTAGTCAGCAAGTTAAGTCACCAGGCTGGACAGTTGCATATGAGAATAGCTAGGTAGTTAAGTGAGCTGACTAGCATGCTAGCTAGCTAGTTAAGTCACCTAGTTGTCAACTCGCTTGCCAGCAGTTTACCTAGATAGAAAGTTAAGTCAGCTGACAAGCCAGCGGGCTATGTAGGTAGGTAACTAGTTAAGTCAACTCGCTTGCCAGCAGGTTAGCTAGATAGATAGTCAGCTGACAAGACAGTGGGCTATGTAGGTAGGTTGCTAGTTAAGTCAGCTGGCTAGACATCAGGTGTCTAGTTATGTCAGCTAGATAAGTCAGTTAGCTATTAACCTGTCTAACTAGGTAGCTAGCTAGTTAAGTCTGCTGACTAGCCAGCTGGTTGCTTCATTATGTCAGCTATTAAGTCAGCTGGCTAGCCTTCAGGCTACGTAGGTAGCTAGGCACTTAAGTCAGCTGGCTAGCCAGCTGGCTAGCTAGTTAATTCAGCTAGTTAAGTCAACTGAAATGCCAGCATGCTAGCTAGATAGCTAACTAGTTATGTCAGCTGTCAGCCTGCAGGCTAGATAGTTAAATGACCAACTTAAGTCAACTGACTAGCCAGCAGGCTAGGTAGGTATATTACTTGTTAAGTCAGCTCGCTAGACAGGTTGATAGGGAGATAAGTCACCTAGTTAATTCAGCTGGATAGCCAGCTGGCTATGTTTGAAGCAAGCTAGTTAAATCAACGGGCTAGAAAGCAGGCCAGCTAGTAAAACCAGCTAGTTAATTCAGCTGGATAGCCAGCTGACTAGCTAAATAGTGACCTAGTTAAGTCAGTTGACTAGCCAGCTGGTTAGCTAATTAAGTCAGCTAGTTAAGAACGCTGGCTATCCAGATGACTAGAGAGCTAGAGAGCTAGTTAAGGCCGCTTGATAGCCAGCTGGATAAATACTTAAGCTAGCTAGTTAGTCACCTGAATGGCCAGCTGCCTAGCACGTTAATCAACTAGTTGATTAATTAGTTGGCTAACCAGCTGGTTAGCTAGTTAAGTGACTTCATTAAATCAGTTGGCTAGTCAGCTTGCTACCTAGTTAAAAAGCTAGTGGATTCAGATGGTAAGACAGGTGTCTGGCTAGTTATTTCAGCTACTAAGTCAACTGGCTAGCTAGGTATCCAGCTAGTTAAGTCAGCTAGTTATGTCAGCTAGCTAGCTAATTAAGTCAGCTAATTAAGTCAGCTACCTAGCTAGATAGCTAGTTAGGATGCTAGCTAGTTATTTTAGTTAGTAAAGTCAGCTGGTTTGTTAGGTAGCTAGATAGTCAGGTCAGCTAGTTACATCAACTGGCTACCTAGTTAAGTCAGTTAGTTAAGTCAGCTGCCTAGCCACCTGTCTAGCTGTGTAGCTAGCTAGGTAAGTCAGCTGGCTACCTAGCTGGCTAGCTAGTTAAGACACCTAGTTAAGTCAGCTTGCTAGCCAGCTGGTTAGCTAGAAAGCTAGGTAAAGTCAGCTGGCAAGGCAGTGGGATATATAGGTTGCTAACTAGTAAAGTAAGCTGGCTATCCAGTTGGCTAACTAAGTAGCTAGACAGTTATGTAAGTCTGCAAGCCAGCTGGCTAGTTAGTTAA
>NW_007138221.1:0-342 GCF_000164805.1 Carlito syrichta | reverse complement strand
GTTAGCTATTAACCTGTCTAGCTAGGTAGCTAGCTAGTTAAGTCTGCTGACTAGCCAGCTGGTTACTTCATTATGTCAGCTATTAAGTCAGCTGGTTAGCCTTCAGGCTATGTATGTAGCTAGGCACTTAAGTCAGCTGGTTAGCCAGCTGGCTAGCTAGTTAATTCAGCTAGTTAAGTCAACTGGCATGCCAGCATGCTAGCTAGATAGCTAACTAGTTATGTCAGCTGTCAGTCTGCTGGCTAGATAGTTAAATGACCAACTTAAGTCAACTGACTAGCCAGCAGGCTAGCTAGGTATATTACTTGTTAAGTCAGCTCGCTAGACAGGTTGATAGGGAGA
>NW_007138220.1:0-898 GCF_000164805.1 Carlito syrichta | reverse complement strand
CCTCAGCTAGATATCTCGTTAGACAACTAGTCAAGTCAGCTAGCTAAGTCAGCTAGCTAACCAGCTAGCAAGCTAAGTCAGCTAGCTAAGCAAGCTAACTCACTAGTTAGCTAACTCTTTAAGTCAACTACTTAAATCTGCTACCTAACTAGTTAGCTAATTAGTTAAGTCAGCTGGTTATTCATCTAGATATGTTGTTTGCTAGCAATATAATTTAGGTATTTAAGTCAACTAGCTAACTAGTTAAGTCAACCAGTTAAGTCAGCTACCTAAGTATTTAAGTCACCTACCTAATTCAGCTAGTTAAGTCAGCTTTCTAATTAAGTCAGCTGGTTAAGACAGCTAGTTAGCTAATGCGTTATGTCAGCAGGTTGCATCAGGAAGTTAGCTAGTTTACTAACCGGTTAAGTCAGTTGATTGAGTCATCTAGCTTGCTAGTTAGCAAACGTATTGAGTAAGCTGTTTAGGCTAGCTAGCTAGTTAGCTAATGAGTTAAGTCAGCTGGAGAAGTCAGTTTGCTAGCTAGTTAGCTAACGAGTTAAGTCAGCTGCTTGAGCCACCTAGGAAGCTTGTTAGCTAAAGAGTTAAGTTGGAAGATTAAGTCAGCTAGCTAGCACGTTAAAGGGTAAGGTAACTATTTAGCGAGCTGGTTAAGTAAGCTAGCTAGCTATGCAGCTAACTATTTAAGTCAGCTTGTTAGCTATGTAGCTAGCTAGTTAGCTAACTGTTTAAATCAACTGGTAGCTAGGTAGCTAGGTAGCCAACAATTTAAGTCAGCTGTCTTGCTAGGTAGCTAGCTAGTTAATTCAGCTAATTAAATCAGCTGGCTGGACAACTGGCTAGCTACGTACTGAGGTGGTTAAGTGAGTTGGCTAGCCAGCTGGCTAGCTAGTTAATG
>NW_007138219.1:0-808 GCF_000164805.1 Carlito syrichta | reverse complement strand
GACAGGTTAGCTGAGTTAACTAGTCGACTGGAGAGTGAGCCCGACTGGTAGCTGAATTAAATAGTCACCCGCGAGTGAGCTGATTGGTCAGCTGTCTTAACTACTCAGTCGGTAGGAGAATAGAATGGTCAGCTGACTTAACTAGTCGGACAGAGTGGGAGATGACTGGTCAGCTGAATTTAGTCTGCTGGAGAGTGAGCCGACTGGTCAGACTTAACTAGTCGGCCCGTGAGTGAGCTGACCAATGAGCCTGCTTAACACGTCAGCTGGTGAGTGAGCCGACACATGAGATGCTTTAACTATTCGGCCGGTGAGTGAGCTGACCTGTGAGCTGAATTTACTAGTCAATTGGCGAGCAAGCCGACCAGTTTGCTGACCTGGTGGCCTGCGAGAGAGTTGACAAGTTAGTTGACCTGTTGGCTGATGAGCGAGCCGACTAGTTTGTTGACCGGTTGGCAGGCAAGTGAGTCAAATATTTAGCTGACCTGATGGAAAGCAAGTGAGCCCACTAGTTAGCTGACCAGGTAGTTGAGTTGCTAGCTGACTAGTTAGCCAAGTAACTAGCTGGGTTGCTAGCTGATTGAACTAGCTAGCTGACTATCTAGCTGGCTATCTAGCTGATATAAGTAGCTAGCAAACAAGCTATCTAGCTGTCTAGCAAGCTGACTTAACTAGGTAGCTAACTGGTTAGTTTGCTGTCTAGCTGACTTAATTATCTAGCTGACTAGCTAGCTGACTTAACTAGTTATTTGACAAGCAACCTGATTAGCTAGCTGACTTAACTAGTTAGCTGAATAGTTAACTGAAT
>NW_007138218.1:0-789 GCF_000164805.1 Carlito syrichta | reverse complement strand
TAAGTCACCTCGTTGAGTCAGCTGGCTAGCCAGCTGCTTATCTGGTTAAGGAAGGTAGTTAGTTCATGTGGCTAGCCATCTGGATAGCAAGGTAGCCAGCTAGTTAAGTCAGCTGTCTAGCCAGCTGTCTAGCTTGTTACGACAGCTAGTTAAGTCAATTGGCTAGCCACCTGGCTAGGTAGGTAGGTAGCTAATTAAGTCATCTGGCTAGCCTGCTGGCTAGCTAGTTGTCAGCTAGTTAAGAGTGCTGGCTTGCTGCCTGGCTAACTAGTTAAGCCAACTGGCTTGCTAGTTAAGCCAGCTGGCTAGCCAGATGGCTATCTACTTATGTCAGCTAGTTAAGTCAGCTGGTTCGCCGACTGACTAGCTAGGTGCCTGTAAATTTAAGAAGGCTGGTTAATATGCTGGTCAGATATGTGGCCATATAATTAAGCCAGCTGACTAGCTAGCTGACAAGCAGGGAGCCTGGCTAGTTAAGCCGGCTGGCTATCAGACTGTCCAGCCAGCTGACTTGCTATTTAATTCAGCTAGCTAGCCAGCTGGCCAACCTTCTAGCTACCTAGCCATCTGCCTAGCCAACTAGCCAGCCAGGTCGCTAGCTAGTTAATCCAGCTGTCTAGTCATCTAGCCAACCAGGTAATTAACCAGTTAAGTCTGCTGGCTAGCCAACTAGCCAGCCAACCAGATAGTCAGCTAGTTAAGCCAACACGCAAGGCAGCTAGCTTGTTAAGTCAGCTAGCAATTCAGCTAACTATTCAGCTAGCTAGTTAAGTCAGCTAGGTAGTCAGG
>NW_007138217.1:0-790 GCF_000164805.1 Carlito syrichta | reverse complement strand
CTAGTTAGCCCACTGGCTTGCTAGTTAAGCCAGCTGGCTAGCCAAATGGCTATCTACTTATGTCAGCTAGTTAAGTCAGCTGGTTCGCCGGCTGACTAGCTAGGTGCCTGTAAATTTAAGAAGGCTGGTTAATATGCTGGTCAGATATGTGGCCATATAATTAAGCCAGCTGACTAGCTAGCTGACAAGCAGGGAGCCTGGCTAGTTAAGCCAGCTGGCTATCAGACTGTCCAGCCAGCTGACTTGCTATTTAATTCAGCTAGCTAGCCAGCTGGCCAACCTTCTAGCTACCTAGCCATCTGCCTAGCCAACTAGCCAGCCAGGTAGCTAGCTAGTTAATCCAGCTGTCTAGTCATCTAGCCAACCAGGTAATTAACCAGTTAAGTCTGCTGGCTAGCCAACTAGCCAGCCAACCAGATAGTCAGCTAGTTAAGCCAACACACAAGGCAGCTAGCTTGTTAAGTCAGCTAGCAATTCAACTAACTATTCAGCTAGCTAGTTAAGTCAGCTAGGTAGTCAGGATGTTTGTCAGCTAACTATTTAAGTCAGCTACCTAGTCAACTAAGTAATCAGCTAGATAGTTAAGTCAGCAAGCCAGCTCCCTAGCCAGTTAGCTAGCTAGTAGAGTCAGCTAGATAGACAGCTAGATAGTTTGTTTGCTTGCTAGTTATGTCAGCCACATAGCCAGCTAGATAGTCAGCTATCTAGTTAAGTCAGCTAGCAAATCAACTAGTTTCTTAGCGAACTAGTGGGCTAGCAGCTAAGCAAGCTGGTCAGCTAACTAGTTGCC
>NW_007138216.1:0-787 GCF_000164805.1 Carlito syrichta | reverse complement strand
AATCAGCTAGCTAGTTAAGTCAGCTAGGTAGTCAGGATGTTTGTCAGCTAACTATTTAAGTCAGCTACCTAGTCAACTAAGTAATCAGCTAGATAGTTAAGTCAGCAAGCCAGCTCCCTAGCCAGTTAGCTAGCTAGTAGAGTCAGCTAGATAGACAGCTAGATAGTTTGTTTGCTTGCTAGTTATGTCAGCCACATAGCCAGCTAGATAGTCAGCTATCTAGTTAAGTCAGCTAGCAAATCAACTAGTTTCTTTGCTAACTAGTGGGCTAGCAGCTAAGCAAGCTGGTCAGCTAACTAGTTGCCTTGCTCGCTTTCCATCAGGTCAGCTAACTAGTCTGCTCACTCACCTGCCAACCAGTCAGCAAACTAGTCAGCTCACTCGCCAGCAAAATGTTCAACTAACTCATCAGCTTGCTCACAGGCCAACAGGACAGCTAACTAGTAGGCTTCTTCACCAGCTGACTACTTAAGTCAGCTCACCAATGGCTCTCATGCTGGCCGACAAGTTAAGGCATCTCACCCATCGCCTCATTTGACGGCCAACTAGTTAATTTGGCTCACCGGTCTGCTCACTCACCAGCTTATTAGTAACCAGTCAGCTCACTCAGCAGTTGACTAAAGTCAGGTGACCAGTCAGCTCACTCACCAGCGGGTTAGTTGTCAGCTTACCAGTTTGCTCACTCGCTGGCCGACTACTTAAGTCGCTTACCAATCGGCTCACTTGCTTCCCAACTTGTTAAGTCACCTGACTAGTCGGCTCTCTAACCACAGATTAGTTAAGTTAG
>NW_007138215.1:0-844 GCF_000164805.1 Carlito syrichta | reverse complement strand
TCAGTTAGTTAAGTCTACTGGTTAGTCAGCTAGCTAGCTTTGTAGAGAGCTAGTAAAGTTAGCTCTCTAGCCACCTGTCTAACTAGTTACATCAGCTAGTTGAGACAGCTGGTACCCAGATGGCTAGCTGTTGAAGTCAACTTGTTAAGTCAGCTGGCTACCCATCTAGCTAGATAGGAAGCAAGTTAGTTAAGTCTGCTGGCTAGGCAGCTGGCTGATTGGGAAGTCAGGTAATTAATTCAGCTGGCTTCCCAACTGGCAAGCTAGATAGTTAGCTAGTTTAGTCAGCTGACTAGCCAGCTGGTTTACTGGTTAAGGCAGCGAGTTAATTCAGCAGGCCAGCTGGCTGACTAGCTAGTTATATCAGTTAGTTATTTCAGCTGGCTAGCCAGCTGGCTAACTGGTTAAAACAGTTAAGTTGCTGGCCAGCCAGCTGGCTAACTAGGTTGACAGCTAGTTAAGTCACCTAGTTAAATCAGCTGGCAAGCTAGGTTGCCAGCTAATTAAGTCAGCTAGTTAAATCAACTGGGAAGCTATGTAGCTATATAGTTAAGTCAGCTAGTTAAATCAGCTGGCAAGCTAGGTAGCTATATAGCTAAGTCAGTTAGTTTAGTCAGCTGACTAGCTAGTTAAGTCAGTTACTTAAGACAGCTGGCTAGCCAGCTGCCTATCATGGTAGCTATCTAATGAAGTCAGCTCTCTAGCCATTTAGCTAGCTAGTTAAATTCCATTGTTAAGTCAGTTGGCTAGCCATCTCACTAGCTAGATAAAAAGCTAGTTAACTCAGATGGCTAGACAGCTGGGTAGCTAGTTATTTAAAGCTAGTTAAGTCAGCTGACTAACA
>NW_007138214.1:0-727 GCF_000164805.1 Carlito syrichta | reverse complement strand
CTAGTCTAAGAACTCAGCTAGCTGTTCAGATAACTAATGGAATCAATTACTTTCCATCAGGTCAGCTAACTAGTCGGCTCACTCGCCCGCCCACTTGTTCACAAACTAGTCGGCTCACTTGCCAGCCAACAGGTCATCTAACTTATCAGCTCGCTTGCAGGCCAACAGGTCAGCTAACATGTCGGCTTCCTCACCAGCTGACTACTTAAGTCATCACACTGGTTGGCTCGCTTGCTGGTCGACTAGTTAAGGCAGCTCACCCATCACTTCACTGGCAGGTGGACTAGTTAACTCGGCTTACTGGTAGGCTCAATCTTCGGTCGACTAGTTAAGTCTTCTGAGCTGTTGGCTCACTCGTCAGCTGACTAAATTCAGCTGAAAAGTCAGCCCACTCGCCAGCCGATTAGTTAAGTAGGCTGACAGGTCGGCTCACTCGCTGGACTACTAGTTAAATCAGTAGACAAGTCGGCTTATTCGCCAGCCAACTAGATAAGTCAGCTGACAATTTGGCTTACTCACCGGCTGACTTGTTAAGTCAGTTCACCTGTCGGCTCGCACGTAGGCCAAATAGTTAAGTCAGCTAACTGGTCAGCCTACTAGTCAAACAACTAGTTGAATTAGCTAACCAATCGGATGGCTAATCGGCCAACTTGTCAGCTGTTAATTTAGCTCAGCTGACTAGTAAGCTTATTAGTTACGCCAGCTAAATAGTTAGTCAACTAGTCGG
>NW_007138213.1:0-812 GCF_000164805.1 Carlito syrichta | reverse complement strand
AGCTAGCGATATAAGTAAGCTACTTATGGCAGCTAGGTAGCTTGTGTCACTAGTTATCAGCTGGCTAGCTGATAGCTAGGTAGGCAGCTAGCTATTAAGTCAGCTAGCTAGACAGCTGGCTAACAGGTGAAATCAGCTAGTTAATTCAGCTGGACAGCCAGTAAGGTCAGCTAGTTAATTCAACTGGCTAGCTAATTAAGTCAGTTAGTTAAATCATCTGGCAAACCAGCTGCCTAGCAGGATAGCTAGCTAGTTAAGTCAGCTGGCTAGCTAGCTGGCTAACAAGTTAAGTCACGTAGTTAAATCAGCTCGCTTGCCAGCAGTTTAGCTAGATAGTGTGGTAGTTAAGTCAGCTGGCAAGCCAGTGGGAAATGTAGGTAGGTAGCAAGTTAAGTCAGCTGGCTATACATCAGTCTTTCTAGTTATGTCAGTTGGCTATATAGTTGCTAGCTAGGTATCTAGCTAGCTAGATCTGCTGGCCAGCCAGATAGCTAATTCATTAAGTCAGCTAGTTAAGTCAGCTGGCTAGGCTACTGGCTACCTAGTTAGCTAGGCAATAAAGTCACCTTGCTAGACAGCTGGCCAGCTAGTTAAGTCTGCTAGTTTAGTCAGCTGGCTAATCAGCTTGCTAGCTAGTTAAGTCAGCTCATTAAGTCACTTGTCTAGTCATCTGGCTATCTAGTTAAAAAGCTTGTTACATAAGTTGTGTAGCCATCTGGCTCGCTAGTTAAGTCAACTGGGTAGCTAGGCAGCTAGCTAGATAAGCCAACTTTATAAGTCTGGTAGCTAGATAGTTAAATCAGCTAGTTAAG
>NW_007138212.1:0-7923 GCF_000164805.1 Carlito syrichta | reverse complement strand
CAAGTGGCTAGTCAACTGGCTTGCTATGTAGCTCCCTAGTTAAGTTAGCTGGCTACCCAGGTGACTAGCTGGTTAAGTCAACTATTTAAGTCAGCTCAAGAGCCACCTGACTAGGTAGGTAGCTAACTAATTAAGTCATCTGGCTTACCGACTGGTTAGCTAGTTAAGTCAGAGAGTTAAGTGACCTGGATAGCCAGCTGGTTGACTAAGTGTCTATCTAGTAAAGCCAGTTCGCTAGCCGGATGTCTATCTAGTTAAGTCAGCTAGTTAAGTCAGCTGGTTAGATGGCTGGCTAGCTAGGAGGCTGGCAAGTTAAGCTGCCATGTTAGCAGGCTGGTAAGTTAGGTGGTCAGCTAGTTAAGCCGGCTGGCTGGCTGGCAGACCAGCAGAGTGTCTGGCTAGTTTAGCTGGCAGGCTATTACAATGTCCAGCCTGCCGGCTGGCTATTTAAGCCAATTCGCTAGCCAAGTGTCCACCCCGCTAGCTAGTTAGCTGGTTGACTAGCCTGCTAGACAGCCAGGCAGCTAGCTATTTAAGACAGGTAGCTAGCCATGTAGCCAACCAGGTAGCTAGGTAGTTAAGTCAGTTGCCTAGCCAGATAGCCAGCCAACTAGCTAGTCAGCTAGTTAAGTCAGCTAGATAGCCAGCTAGATAGTTAAGTTAGCTAGCAAGTCAGCTAACTATTCAGGTATCTAGTTAAGTCAGCTAGTTAGTTATGTCAGCTAGCTAGTCAGCTAAGTAGTTAAGTCAGCTAGCAAATCAACTAGTTACTTAGCTAACTAGTCAGCTAACAACTCAGCTAACTGGTGAGATAACAAGTGGGCTCCCTCTCTTTCCATTATTTCAACTAACAAATAGGCTCACTCACCTGCCAACTGGTCAGCAAACTAGTCATCTCGCACACCAGCCAAAAGGTCAACAAACTTGTCATCTCGCTCGCACGCCAACAGTTCACCTAACTAGTTGGCTTGCTCACCAGCCGACTAGTTAAGTCAGCTCACTTGTCGGCTCACTAGCTGACTGACTAGTTATGGCAGCACATGCATTGGTTTCCTTGCCAGTAGACTAGTTAGTTCAACTGACCAGTCGGCTCTTGCACTGGCCAACTAGTTAAGTCAACACACCTGTCTGCTCACTCGCCGGCCGACTAGGTAAGTCAGCTAAACTTCTGGCCTCCTAGCCAGCCAACTAGTTTAGTCAGCTAACCAATCGACCACCAAGTGGGTCAACTTGTCAGTCGATAAGTTAGGTCAGCTAAGTAGATGGCCGACTAGTTAGGTCAGCTAACTAGTCGGTCAAATACTTGGCCTACAAATAACTGAGCAAACTACCAAGCCAAATACTTCCCAGAACTATTGAGCCAACTCATCTGCCAACTATTTAACCAAGCTAAATAGCCAGCTGATTAGTCGGCCAACTTGTTAAGTCAGCTAACAAGTTGGCCGAGAATTCAGCCAATGTATAAAACCAGCTAGCTAGTTGGCCTACCCATCATCCAACCAGTTAAGTCACCTAGCTAACTCGTTAACTAACTAGTTATGCCTGCTCTTTAACTCAACTAGTTAAAACAGTTATCTCAACTAGTTAAAACAGTAATCTAACTCATTAAGCAACTCATTAATTCATCTAGATATCTCATTAGCCAGCTAGTTGAGTCATCTGGCTAAGAGAGCTAACTAGCTAACTAGCTAGCTAAGTATGCTGGCTAAGTCACCTAGCTCACTAGTTAGCTAATATTTAAAGTCAGCTACTTAAGTCTGCTACCTAAATAGATAGCTAATTAATTAAGTCAGCTTGTTATTCAGCTAGTTATATAGTTAGCTAACTATTTATTCCAGGTAGTTATGTCGGGCTAGCTATCTAGTTGTCAGCCAGTTAAGTCAGTTAGCTAAGTAGTTAAGTCAGGTAGCTAAGTCAGCTAGTTAAGTCAACTTCTAATTTAGTCAGCTGGTTAGACAGCTAGCTAGTTAGCTAAAGGTTCAGTCAGTAGTTAGCTAGTTAATACAGTTTAGTCAGCTGTTTGAGTCAGCTAGCTAGCTAGCTAGTTAGAAAACTGGTTGAGTCAGCTGGTTTAGTAGGCTTGCTAGCTAGTTAGCTAACGAGTTATGTCAGCTGGATGGTCAGCTAGCTAGCTAGATAGCTAATGAGTTGTCAGCTATATGAGTCAGCTAGCCAGCTCATTAGCTAATGAGATTAGTCAGATGATTGAGTCACCTAGCTAGCACGTTAGATAATGATAAAACTAACCAGTTATCTAGCTGGTTAAGTCAGCTAGCTAGCAAGGCAGCTTACTATTTAAAGCAGCTTGTTAGCTAGGTAGCTATCTAGTTAGCAAACTATTTAAGCCAGTTGACTAACTAGGTAGTTAGTTAGCTAACTATTTAAGTCAGCTGGCTAGCTAGGTAGCTACTAGTTACATCAGCTACATAAATCAGTTGGATAGCAAACTGGATAGCTGGTTTAGTGAACTACTTTAGTCAGCTTTCTACCCAGCTGGCTAGGTAGGTAGCTAGCTACATAAGTCAGTTTTCAGCCAGCAGGATAGTGGTTCAAGTCAGCTAGTTAAGTCAGTTGGCTAGCCTGCTGGCTAGGTAGATAGCTGGCAAGTTAAGAGAGGTGGCTAGCAGGCATGCTAGCTTAAGTCAGCTAGGTAAGTCAGCTGGCTAGCCAGCTGGTTAGGTACGTAGCCAACTAGTTAAGTCAGCTGGCTAGCCAGGTGACAAGTTCATTAAGTCAGCTAGTTAAGTCAGCTGGCAACCTGCTGCCTAGCTAGTTAAGTCAGCTCCTTAAGACAGTTGGCTATCCAGCTTGTTAGCAAGTTAAAAAGCTAGTTAAATCAGATGGCTAGCCATCTGGATAGATAGTTATTTCAGCTAGTTAAGTCAGCTGGCTAGCTAGAGAGCTAGCTATATTAGTCAGCTAGTTATTGTAGCTAGGTAGCTAGTAAGTCAGCAAGTTAAGTCAGCTAGCTAGCTAATTAAGCCAGCTACAGAAGCCAGTTGGCAAGCTAGGTAGCTAGCTGCTTAAGTCAGCTAGTTAAGTCAGCATGCTAGCTAGTTAAGTCAACTAGTTAAGTCAGCTGGATAGCCAGCTGGCTAACTGGGTTGCTACCTAGTTGTCAATTGGCTAGCCAGTCAGACAGTTAGTTAAGTAACCTAGTTAAGTCAGTTCTCTAGTCAGCGGGCTATCTAGGTACCTAAATTGATAAATCAGCTGGCAATCCTGCGGGATATGTAGGTAACTAGCTTGTGAAGCCAGCTGGCTATCCAGCTGGTTAGCTAGGTACATAGGCAGTTGTCAGCCTGCTATCCAGCAGGTTAGCTAGTTAAGTCACCTAGTTAAATCAGCTGACTAGACAGCCGGCTAGCTCGAAGCTAGATAGTTAAGACAGCTCTCTAGCCTGCTGTCTAGCTGGTTAAATCGCCTAGTTAAGTCAGCTGGATAGATCGCTGGCTAGCTAGGTAGCTTGCTAATTTAGTCAGCTGACTAGCAAGAAGGCTATTTAGTTAAGTCACCTAGTTTAGTCAGCTGACTAGGCATCTGGCTAGCTATATAGCAAGTTAGTTAATTCAGCTGACTAGGAAGCAGGTCAGCTATTTATGTCAGCTATTTAAGTCAGCTGGCTAGCCAGCTGGCTAGCTAGTTAGCGAGCTACTTAAGACAGTTGGCTAGCCAACTGGCAAGCTAATTAATCAGCTAAGTAAGTCAGCTGGCTAGCAAGCTTGCTAGTTACATAGAGAGCTAGTTATGTCAACTAGTTACGTCAGCTGGCTAGGTAGGTAGTTAGGTAATTAAGTCAGCTGGCTAGCCTGCTGACTAGCTAGTTTAGACAGCTAGTTAAGACAGCTGGATAGCCAGCTTGCAATCTAGTTATCTAGCTCGTTATGTCAGCTGTCTAGCGAGCTGGCTAGTTAGTTAAGTCACCTAGTTAAGTCAGCTGAGAAGGCAGGTGTTTAGCTACGTAGCTTGCTAGTTAAGTCAGCTGGCTATTTTACTGGCTAGCTAGATAAGTCACCTAGTTAATTCAGCTGGATAGACAAGTGGCTAGCTATGTAGCAAACTAGTTAAGTCAGCTGGCTATTTTACTGGCTGCTAGATAAGTCACCTAGTTAATTCAACTGGATAGACAGGTGGCTAGCTATGTAGCACGCTAATTATTTCAACTGGCTAGAAAGCAGGCCAGCTAGTTAAGAAAACTAGTTAAGTCAGCTGTCTAGCATACTGGCTGACTAAGTAGTGACCTAGTTAAGTCAGTTGCCTAGCCATCTGGCTAGCTAGTTATGTCAGCTAGTTAAATCAGTTGGCTATCCATGTGGCTAGAGAGGTAGCTAGCTAGTTAAGTCAGTTGGCTAGCCACCTGAATATCTAGGTAAGTCAGCTAGTATAGTCACCTGGCTGGCCAGCTGCCTAGCTCATTAATCAAATAGTTAATTAAGCTGACTAACCAACTGGCTAGCTATTTAAGTCACCTCATTAAGTCAGTTGGCTAGCCAGCATGCTAGCTTGTTAAAAAGCTAGTTAAGTCAGATGGCTAGACAGCTGGCTAGCTAGTTATTTCAGCTAGTTAACTCAGCTGGCTAGCTAGGTTGCTAACTAGTTAAGTCAGCTAGTTTTGTCAGTTAGCTGACTAGTAAAGACTGATAGATAAGTCACCTAGCTATGTAGTTAGCTAGCTAGGTAGTTAGCTAGTTATTTCAGCGAGTAAAGTCAGCTGGCTAGCTGGGTAGCAAGCTAGTGAAGTCAGCTAGTTAATCAGCTGGCTAGCCAGCGGCTTTGATGTGTAGCTAGCTTATTAAGTCAGCTGGCTTCCCAGCTGGCTAACTATTAAGTCACCTAGTTAAGTCAGCTCACCAGGGAGCTGTTTATCTAGTTAGCTATGAAGTTAAGTCAGCTGGCAAGCCAGAGAGATACGTAGCTAGCTAGCTATATATGTCAGCTGGTTAGCCACCTGTCTAGCTAGTGATGTCTACTAGTTAAGTCAGCAGGCTAGCCAGCTGGCTATCTAGTTATGTCAGCTAGTTGAGTCAGCAGGCTAGACAGCTTCCTAGCTAGTTAAGACAGCTAGTTAATTCAAGTGGCTAGCCAGCTGGCTAGTTATATCAGCTGGTTAGCCAGCTGACTAGTTTGTCAGGTAGTTAAATCAGCTGGCTAGCCAGTTGGCTACGTAGATAGCTAGGTAATTAAGTAAGCTGGCTATCTAGTTAATTCAGTGAGTTAAGTGAGCTGGCTAGCCAGCTGGGTTGCTAGGTGGCTAGCTAGTTATGCCAGCTGGCTAGCTGGATGTCTATCTGGTTAAGTCAGCTAGTTAAGTAATCTTGTTAGCTGACAGGCTAGCTAGGTGGCTGTCAAGTTAAGTTGGTGGGTTAGCAGACTGGTAAGTTAGGTGACCCACTAGTTAAGCCAGCTGGTTATCCAGCTAAACAGCAGGGTGCCTGGCTAGTTAATCCAGCTGGCTATCTGACTGTACATTCATCAAGATGGCTATTTAACCCAGCTTTCTAGACACCTGGTCCTCCGACTAGCTAGCTAGCCGGCTGTCTATCCAGCCTGCCAACCAGTTAGCTAGCTAATTAAGCCAGCTGGCTAGCCTTGTAGACAACCAGTTAACTAACTCGTTAAGTCAGCTGGCTATCCAGCTGTCCAGCAATGTAACTAGTCAGTTAGTTAATCAGCTAGCTAGTCGGCTAGCTAGTTAAGTCAGCTAGCAACTCAGCTAACTATTCAGCTAGCTAGTGAAGTCAGCAAGCTAGAGAGTTAGATAGCTTGTTTGTTAGCTATTTATGTCAGCTAGATAGCCAGTTAGCTAGACAGCCAGCTAGTTAAGTCAGTTAGCAAACCAGATAGTTACTTGGCTATCTAGTTGGCTAGCAACTCAGCTATCTGGTCAGATAACTAGTGGGCTCGCTCGCTTTCCATCAGGTAAGCTAATTAGTCAGCTCCCTCTCCTGCAAACTGATCAGCAAACTAGTTGCTCACTCGCCAGCCAACAGGTCAACTAACTTGTTGGTTTGCTCACAGGCCAACAGGTCAGCTAGTCAGCTTGCTCATCAGTTGACTAGTTATATCAGTTCACCGGTCGGCTCATGTGTCGGCTGACTCTTTAAGGCAGCTCACATGTCTGGTCACTTGTCAGTCAACTAGTTAAGTCAGCTAACCGGTCGACTCATTCGCTGGCTAACTAGTTAACTCCTGTGACCAATCGGTTCTCTTGCTAGTCTACTAAAGTCAGCTGACCAGTCAGCTCACTCGTCAGCTGAATAATTAAGTCAGCTGAGAGGTGAGCTCACTCGAGGACCGAATAGTTAAGTCAGCTGACCAGTCGGTTCACTTGCCAGCCGACTAGTTAAGGCAGCTCACCTGTGGTGTCACTTGCCAGCTGACAAGTTAATAAGCTAATCGGTCGGATGACTAGCCTGCCAACTATTTAAGTCAGCTGACAAATCGGCCGACTACTAGGCCAGCTGGTCAGCTGACAAGTTAAGTCAGCTAACTTGTGGGCCGACTCATTAGATCAGCTAAATTGTTGGCCAACTAGTCAGCCGACTAGTTAGGTGAGCAAACCAGCCAGCCAACTAGTTAACCAAGCTAACTTATAGGCCAACTCATCTGTCAACTAATTAACCCAGTTAACTAGTTGGCCAACTAGACGGCCGACTTGTTAAGCCAGCTAACAATTCTGCCGAGTAGTCAGCCAACGTGTTAAAACAGATAAGTAGTCGTCTGCATCATCTGCCAACTAGTTGTCACCTAGCTAACTTGTTACTCAACTAATTAAGACAGCTTGTTAACTCATTTACCAAATAGTTGAAACAATTAGCTAACTAGTTAACCAACTCATTAAGTCAGCTAGCTAAATCTTTAGCCAACTAGTAAAGTCAGAAAGCTGTCAGTTAGCTAATTAGCTAGCTAGCTAAGTAGCTAGCTAATCCACTAGCTCACTAGTAGCCAACTATTAAGTCAGCTACTAAAACCTGCTACTAAATAGTTTGCTAACTATTTAAGTCAGCTAGTAATTCAGCTAGCTAAATAGTTAGCTAACTATTTAATTCAGGTAGTTAAGTGAGCTAGCTAACTAGTTAAGTCAGCCAGGTAAGTCAGCTAGCTAAGTACTTAAGACAGATAGCTAAGTCAACTAGTTAAGTCAGGTACCTATTTAGTAAACTGGTTAAGACAACTATCAAGGTATTTGGCTAATGGGTTAAGTCAACAGGTTGATTCAGGAAGGTAGCTAGTTAACTAACGGGTTAAGTAAGCTGGTTGAGTCAGCAGGCTAGCTTTTTAACAAACGGGTTGAGTCAGCGGTTTGAGTAGGCTAACTAGCTAGTTAGCTAATCAGTTAAGTCAGCTGGATTAGTCTGCCACCTAGCTAGTTAACTAACGAGTTGTCAGCTGATTGTATCAGCTAGTTAGCTCATTAGCTAACGAGTTAAGTCAGATAATTAAGTCAGCTAGCTAGAATGTTAGATAACGAGTAAGCTAACTACGTAGCCATCTGGTTAAGTCAGCTAGCTAGCTAGGCAGCTAAGTATTTAAGTCAGATTGTTAACTAGGTATCTAGGTAGTTAGCTATTTTCTTAAGTCAACTGCCTAGCTAGGTAGCTATCTAGTTAGATAACTATTTAAGTCAGATGGCAAGTTAGGTAGTTAGCATAAGTCAGCTAGTTAAGTCAGTGGCTAGCAAACTGGCTAGCTAGGTAGCGAGCCAGTTTACTGTGTTGGCTAGCCAGCTGACTAACTCGTTAATTCAGCTAGTTAAGAGAACTGGCAAGCAAATTGGCAATGTAGGTAGCTAGCTAGTTAAGTCAGCTAGATAGCTACCAGAGTAGCTAGTGACGTCAGTGAGTTAAATCAGCTGTGTAGCTAACTGGGTAGCTGGTTAAGCCAGCTAGATTAGTCAGCTGTCTAGCCAGCTGGCTAGGTAGG
>NW_007138211.1:0-4517 GCF_000164805.1 Carlito syrichta | reverse complement strand
CCTAAGTAGCTAACTTAAGTCAACTAGTTAAGTCAACTGGGTAACCAGCTGCCCAGCTTGGTGTCTAGCTAGTTAAGTCAGCTGACTAGCCAACTAGCTAGATAGTTAAGTCACCTAGTTAACTCAGCTTGCTAGCCAGCTCGTTAGGTAGGTAGGTAGTTAAATCAGCTGGTAAGTCAGCGGGATACATAGGTACCTATCTAGTTATGTCAACTGGCTAGCCACCTGGCTAACTAGAAGTGTAAGCTAGTTGTCAGCTGGCTAGCCAGTGGGCTAACTAGTTATGTCAGCTAGTTGAATCAGCTGGCCAGCCAGCTGGCTAGCAGAGTAAGTCAACTAGTTAATTCAAGTGGCTAGTCAACTGGCTTGCTATGTAGCTCCCTAGTTAAGTTAGCTGGCTACCCAGGTGACTAGCTGGTTAAGTCAACTATTTAAGTCAGCTCAAGAGCCACCTGACTAGGCAGGTAGCTAACTAATTAAGTCATCTGGCTTACCGACTGGTTAGCTAGTTAAGTCAGAGAGTTAAGTGACCTGGATAGCCAGCTGGTTGACTAAGTGTCTATCTAGTAAAGCCAGTTCGCTAGCCGGATGTCTATCTAGTTAAGTCAGCTAGTTAAGTCAGCTGGTTAGATGGCTGGCTAGCTAGGAGGCTGGCAAGTTAAGCTGCCATGTTAGCAGTCTGGTAAGTTAGGTGGTCAGCTAGTTAAGCCGGCTGGCTGGCTGGCAGACCAGCAGTGTGTCTGGCTAATTTAGCTGGCAGGCTATTACAATGTCCAGCCTGCCGGCTGGCTATTTAAGCCAATTCGCTAGCCTAGTGTCCACCCCGCTAGCTAGTTAGCTGGTTGACTAGCCTGCTAGACAGCCAGGCAGCTAGCTATTTAAGACAGGTAGCTAGCCATGTAGCCAACCAGGTAGCTAGGTAGTTAAGTCAGTTGCCTAGCCAGATAGCCAGCCAACTAGCTAGTCAGCTAGTTAAGTCAGCTAGATAGCCAGCTAGATAGTTAAGTTAGCTAGCAAGTCAGCTAACTATTCAGGTATCTAGTTAAGTCAGCTAGTTAGTTATGTCAGCTAGCTAGTCAGCTAAGTAGTTAAGTCAGCTAGCAAATCAACTAGTTACTTAGCTAACTAGTCAGCTAACAACTCAGCTAACTGGTGAGATAACAAGTGGGCTCCCTCTCTTTCCATTATTTCAACTAACAAATAGGCTCACTCACCTGCCAACTGGTCAGCAAACTAGTCATCTCGCACACCAGCCAAAAGGTCAACAAACTTGTCATCTCGCTCGCACGCCAACAGTTCACCTAACTAGTTGGCTTGCTCACCAGCCGACTAGTTAAGTCAGCTCACTTGTCGGCTCACAGCTGACTGACTAGTTATGGCAGCACATGCATTGGTTTCCTTGCCAGTAGACTAGTTAGTTCAACTGACCAGTCGGCTCTTGCACTGGCCAACTAGTTAAGTCAACACACCTGTCTGCTCACTCGCCGGCCGACTAGGTAAGTCAGCTAAACTTCTGGCCTCCTAGCCAGCCAACTAGTTTAGTCAGCTAACCAATCGACCAACTAGTGGGTCAACTTGTCAGTCGATAAGTTAGGTCAGCTAAATCGATGGCCGACTAGTTAGGTCAGCTAACTAGTCGGTCAAATACTTGGCCGACAAATAACTGAGCAAACTACCAAGCCAAATACTTCCCAGAACTATTGAGCCAACTCATCTGCCAACTATTTAACCAAGCTAAATAGCCAGCTGATTAGTCGGCCAACTTGTTAAGTCAGCTAACAAGTTGGCCGAGAATTCAGCCAATGTATAAAACCAGCTAGCTAGTTGGCCTACCCATCATCCAACCAGTTAAGTCACCTAGCTAACTCGTTAACCAACTAGTTATGCCTGCTCTTTAACTCAACTAGTTAAAACAGTTATCTCAACTAGTTAAAACAGTTATCTAACTCATTAAGCAACTCATTAATTCATCTAGATATCTCATTAGCCAGCTAGTTGAGTCATCTGGCTAAGAGAGCTAACTAGCTAACTAGCTAGCTAAGTACGCTGGCTAAGTCACCTAGCTCACTAGTTAGCTAATATTTAAAGTCAGCTACTTAAGTCTGCTACCTAAATAGATAGCTAATTAATTAAGTCAGCTTGTTATTCAGCTAGTTATATAGTTAGCTAACTATTTATTCCAGGTAGTTATGTCGGCTAGCTATCTAGTTGTCAGCCAGTTAAGTCAGTTAGCTAAGTAGTTAAGTCAGGTAGCTAAGTCAGCTAGTTAAGTCAACTTCTAATTTAGACAGCAGGTTAAGACAGCTAGCTAGTTAGCTAAAGGTTCAGTCAGGTAGATAGCTAGTTAAATAACAGGTTAAGTCAGCCGTTTGAGTCAGCTAGCTAGCTAGCTAGTTAGAAAACTAGTTGAGTCAGCTGGTTTAGTAGGCTTGCTAGCTAGTTAGCTAACGAGTTATGTCAACTGGATGGTCAGCTAGCTAGCTAGATAGCTAATGAGTTAAGTCAGCTATATGAGTCAGCTAGCCAGCTCATTAGCTAATGAGATTAGTCAGATGATTGAGTCACCTAGCTAACACGTTAGATAATGATAAAACTAACCAGTTATCTAGCTGGTTAAGTCAGCTAGCTAGCAAGGCAGCTTACTATTTAAAGCAGCTTGTTAGCTAGGTAGCTATCTAGTTAGCAAACTATTTAAGCCAGCTGACTAACTAGATAGTTAGTTAGCTAACTATTTAAGTCAGCTGGCTACCTAGGTAGCTACTAGTTACATCAGCTACATAAATCAATTGGATAGCAAACTGGATAGCTGGTTTAGTGAACTACTTTAGTCAGCTTTCTACCCAGCTGGCTAGGTAGGTAGCTAGCTACATAAGTCAGTTTTCAGGCCAGCAGGATAGTGGTTCAAGTCAGCTAGTTAAGTCACTTGGCTAGCCTGCTGGCTAGGTAGATAGCTGGCAAGTTAAGAGAGGTGGCTAGCAGGCATGCTAGCTTAAGTCAGCTAGGTAAGTCAGCTGGCTAGCCAGCTGGTTAGGTACGTAGCCAACTAGTTAAGTCAGCTGGCTAGCCAGGTGACAAGTTCATTAAGTCAGCTAGTTAAGTCAGCTGGCAACCTGCTGCCTAGCTAGTTAAGTCAGCTCCTTAAGACAGTTGGCTATCCAGCTTGTTAGCAAGTTAAAAAGCTAGTTAAATCAGATGGCTAGCCATCTGGATAGATAGTTATTTCAGCTAGTTAAGTCAGCTGGCTAGCTAGAGAGCTAGCTATATTAGTCAGCTAGTTATTGTAGCTAGGTAGCTAGTAAGTCAGCAAGTTAAGTCAGCTAGCTAGCTAATTAAGCCAGCTACAGAAGCCAGTTGGCAAGCTAGGTAGCTAGCTGCTTAAGTCAGCTAGTTAAGTCAGCATGCTAGCTAGTTAAGTCAACTAGTTAAGTCAGCTGGATAGCCAGCTGGCTAACTGGGTTGCTACCTAGTTGTCAATTGGCTAGCCAGTCAGACAGTTAGTTAAGTAACCTAGTTAAGTCAGTTCTCTAGTCAGCGGGCTATCTAGGTACCTAAATTGATAAATCAGCTGGCAATCCTGCGGGATATGTAGGTAACTAGCTTGTGAAGCCAGCTGGCTATCCAGCTGGTTAGCTAGGTACATAGGCAGTTGTCAGCCTGCTAGCCAGCAGGTTAGCTAGTTAAGTCACCTAGTTAAATCAGCTGACTAGACAACTGGCTAGCTCGAAGCTAGATAGTTAAGACAGCTCTCTAGCCTGCTGTCTAGCTGGTTAAATCGCCTAGTTAAGTCAACTGGATAGATCGCTGGCTAGCTAGGTAGTTGCTAATTTAGTCAGCTGACTAGCAAGAAGGCTATTTAGTTGTCACCTAGTTTAGTCAGCTGACTAGGCATCTGGCTAGCTATATAGCAAGTTAGTTAATTCAGCTGACTAGGAAGCAGGTCAGCTATTTATGTCAGCTATTTAAGTCAGCTGGCTAGCCAGCTGGCTAGCTAGTTAGCGAGCTACTTAAGACAGTTGGCTAACCAGCTGGCAAGCTAATTAATCAGCTAAGTAAGTCAGCTGGCTAGCAAGCTAGCTAGTTACATAGAGAGCTAGTTATGTCAACTAGTTACGTCAGCTGGCTAGGTAGGTAGTTAGGTAATTAAGTCAGCTGGCTAACCTGCTGACTAGCTAGTTAAGACAGCTAGTTAAGACAGCTGGATAGCCAGCTTGCAATCTAGTTATCTAGTTCGTTATGTCAGCTGTCTAGCGAGCTGGCTAGTTAGTTAAGTCACCTAGTTAAGTCAGCTGAGAAGGCAGGTGGTTAGCTATGTAGCTTGCTAGTTAAGTCAGCTGGCTATTTTACTGGCTAGCTAGGTAAGTCACCTAGTTAATTCAGCTGGATAGACAAGTGGCTAGCAATGTAGCAAACTAGTTAAGTCAGCTGGCTATTTTACTGGCTAGCTAGATAAGTCACCTAGTTAATTCAACTGGATAGACAGGTGGCTAGCTATGTAGCACACTAGTTATTTCAACTGG
>NW_007138210.1:0-3404 GCF_000164805.1 Carlito syrichta | reverse complement strand
TTCCAGCTGGCTAACTACTTAAGTCACCTAGTTAAGTCAGCTCACCAGTCAGCTGTTTATCTAGTTAGCTATGAAGTTAAGTCAGCTGGCAAGCGAGCGAGATACGTAGGTAGCTAGCTATATATGTCAACTGGTTAGCCACCTGTCTAGCTAGTGATATCTACTAGTTAAGTCAGCAGGCTAGCCAGCTGGCTATCTAGTTATGTCAGCTAGTTGAGTCAGCAGGCTAGACAGCTTCCTAGCTAGTTAAGGCAGCTAGTTAATTCAAGTGGCTAGCCAACTGGCTCGCTAAGTAGCTCACTAGTTATATCAGCTGGTTAGCCAGCTGGCTAGTTTGTCAGGTAGTTAAATCAGCTGGCTAGCCAGTTGGCTAGGTAGATAGCTAGGTAATTAAATAAGCTGGCTAGCTAGTTAATTCAGTGAGTTAAGTGAGCTGGCTAGCCAGCTGGGTTGCTAGGTGGCTAGCTAGTTAAGCCAGCTGGCTAGCTGGATGTCTATCTGGTTAAGTCAGCTATTTAAGTAATCTTGTTAGCTGACAGGCTATCTAGGTGGCTGTCAAGTTAAGTTAGTGGGTTAGCAAACTTAAGTTAGGTGACCCACTAATTAAGCCAGCTGGTTATCCAGCTAGACAGCAGGGTGCCTGGCTAGTTAATCCAGCTGGCTATCTGAGTGTACATTCATCAAGATGGCTATTTAACCCAGCTTCCTAGACACCTGATCCACTGACTAGCTAGCTAGCCGGCTGTCTATCCAGCCTGTCATCCAGTTAGCTAGCTAATTAAGCCAGCTGGCTAGCCTTGTAGACAACCAGTTAACGAACTCGTTAAGTCAGCTGGCTATCCAGCTGTCGAGCAATGTAACTAGTCAGCTAGTTAATCAGCTAGCTAGTCAGCTAGCTAGATAAGTCAGCTACCAACTCACCTAACTATTCACTTAGCTAGTGAAGTCAGCAAGCTAGAGAGTTAGATAGCTTGTTTGTTAGCTATTTATGTCAACTAGATAGCCAGCTAGCTAGACAGCCAGCTAGTTAAGTCAGTTAGCAAACCAGATAGTTACTTAGCTATCTAGTTGGCTAGCAACTCAGCTATCTGGTCAGATAACTAGTGGGCTCG
The DNA here is from genome assembly GCF_000164805.1 of Carlito syrichta. Lineage (NCBI taxonomy): Eukaryota > Metazoa > Chordata > Mammalia > Primates > Tarsiidae > Carlito > Carlito syrichta. Next base: position 2,292 of record NW_007138210.1, on the reverse strand, counting down.
CTCGCTTTCCATCAGGTAAGCTAATTATTCAGCTCCCTCTCCTGCAAACTGATCAGCAAACTAGTTGCTCACTCGCCAGCCAACAGGTCAACTAACTTGTTGGTTTGCTCACAGGCCAACAGGTCAGCTAACTAGTCAGCTTGCTCATCAGCTGACTAGTTATATCAGTTCACCGGTCGGCTCACGTGTAGGCCGACTATTTAAGGCAGCTCACATGTCTGGTCACTTGTCAGCCAACTAGTTAAGTCAGCTAACCGGTCGACTCATTCGCTGGCTAACTAGTTAACTCCTGTGACCAATCGGTTCTCTTGCTAGTCTACTAAAGTCAGCTGACCAGTCAGCTCACTCGTCAGCTGAATAATTAAGTCAGCTGACAAGTGAGCTCACTCGAGGACCGAATAGTTAAGTCAGCTGACCAGTCGGGTCACTTGCCAGCCGACTAGTTAAGGCAGCTCACCTGTGGGGTCACTTGCCAGCTGACAAGTTAATAAGCTAACCGGTCAGATGACTAGCCTGCCAACTATTTAAATCAGCTGACAAATCGGCCGACTACTAGGCCAACTGGTCAGCTGACAAGTTAAGTCAGCTAACTAGTGGGCCGACTCATTAGATCAGCTAAATTGTCGGCCAACTAGTCAGCCGACTAGTTAGGTGAGCAAACCAGCCAGCCAACTAGTTAACCAAGCTAACTTATAGGCCAACTCATCAGTCAACTAATTAACCCAGTTAACTAGTCAGCCAACTAGACGGCCGACTTGTTAAGCCAGCTAACAATTCAGCCGAGTAGTCAGCCAACATGTTAAAACAGATAAGTAGTCACCTGCATCATCTGCCAACTAGTTGTCACCTAGCTAACTTGTTACCCAACTAATTAAGACAACTTGTTAACTCATTTACCAAATAGTTGAAACAATTAGCTAACTAGTTAACCAACTCATTAAGTCAGCTAGCTAAATCTTTAGCCAACTAGTAAAGTCAGAAAGCTGTCAGTTAGCTAATTAGCTAGCTAGCTAAGTAAGCTAGCTAATCCAACTAGCTCACTAGTTAGCCAACTATTTAAGTCAGCTACTAAAACCTGCTACCTAAATAGTTTGCTAACTATTTAAGTCAGCTAGTAATTCAGCTAGCTAAATAGTTAGCTAACTATTTAATTCAGGTAGTTAAGTGAGCTAGCTAACTAGTTAAGTCAGCCAGGTAAGTCAGCTAGCTAAGTACTTAAGACAGATAGCTAAGTCAACTAGTTAAGTCAGGTACCTATTTAGTAAACTGGTTAAGACAACTATCAAGGTATTTGGCTAATGGGTTAAGTCAGCAGGTTGATTCAGGAAGGTAGCTAGTTAACTAACGGGTTAAGTCAGCTGGTTGAGTCAGCAGGCTAGCTTTTTAACAAACGGGTTGAGTCAGCTGTTTGAGTAGGCTAACTAGCTAGTTAGCTAATCAGTTAAGTCAGCTGGATTAGTCTGTCACCTAGCTAGTTAACTAACGAGTTGTCAGCTGATTGTATCAGCTAGTTAGCTCATTAGCTAACGAGTTAAGTCAGATAATTAAGTCAGCTAGCTAGAATGTTAGATAACGAGTAAGCTAACTACGTAGCCATCTGGTTAAGTCAGCTAGCTAGCTAGGCAGCTAAGTATTTAAGTCAGATTGTTAACTAGGTATCTAGGTAGTTAGCTATTTCTTAAGTCAACTGCCTAGCTAGGTAGCTATCTAGTTAGATAACTATTTAAGTCAGATGGCAAGTTAGGTAGTTAGCATAAGTCAGCTAGTTAAGTCAGTTGGCTAGCAAACTGGCTAGCTAGGTAGCAAGCCAGTTTACTGTGTTGGCTAGCCAGCTGACTAACTCGTTAATTCAGCTAGTTAAGAGAACTGGCAAGCAAATTGGCAATGTAGGTAGCTAGCTAGTTAAGTCAGCTAGATAACTACCAGAGTAGCTAGTGACGTCAGTGAGTTAAATCAGCTGTGTAGCTAACTGGGTAGCTGGTTAAGCCAGCTAGATTAGTCAGCTGTCTAGCCAGCTGGCTAGGTAGGTAACTAGCTAGATAAGTCAGCTTGCCAGTCAGCAGGCTAGCTGTTCAAGTCAGCTAAGTCAGCAAGCTTGCCTGCTGGCTAAGTAGGTAGCTAGCTAGTTAAGTGAGCTGGCTAGCCAGCTTGCTAGCTAAATTCAGCTAGGTAAGTCAACTGGCTAGCAAGGTGGCTAAATAAGTAGCCAGCTATTTAAGGCAGCAGTCTAACCAGCTAATTTGCTGCGTAAGTGTGCTAGTTAAGTCACCTGGCAGCCAGCTGGCTAGCTAG
>NW_007138209.1:0-1584 GCF_000164805.1 Carlito syrichta | reverse complement strand
AAAGCTGTCAGCTAGCTAATTAGCTAGCTAGCTAAGTAAGCTAACTAATCCACCTAGCTCACTAGGTAGCTAACTATTAAGTCAGCTACTAAACCTGCTACCTAAATAGTTTGCTAACTATTTAAGTCAGCTAGTAATTCAGCTACCTAAATAGTTAGCTAGCTATTTAATTCAGGTAGTTAAGTGAGATAGCTAACTAGTTAAGTCAGCCAGGTAAGTCAGCTAGCTAAGTAGTTAAGTCAGCTAGCTAAGTCAACTAGTTAAGTCAGGTACCTATTTAGTAAATTGGTTAAGACAACTATCAAGGTATTTAGCTAATGGGTTAAGTCAGCAGGTTGATTCAGGAAGTTAGCTAGTTAACTAACGGGTTAAGTTAGCTGGTTGAGTCAGCAGGCTAGCTTGTTAACAAACGGGTTGAGTCAGCTGTTTGAGTAGGCTAGCTAGCTAGTTAGCTAATCAGTTAAGTCAGCTGGATTAGTCAGTCACCTAGCTAGTTAACTAACGAGTTAAGTCAGCTGATTGTGTCAGCTAGTTAGCTCATTAGCTAATGAGTTAAGCCAGATAATTAAGTCAGCTAGCTAGAATGTTAGATAACGAGTAAGCTAACTACGTAGCCATCTGGTTAAGTCAGCTAGCTAGCTAGGCAGCTAAGTATTTAAGTCAGATTGTTAACTAGGTATCTAGGTAGTTAGCTATTTTCTTAAGTCAACTGCCTAGCTAGGTAACTATCTAGTTAGACAGCTATTTAAGTCAGATGGCAAGTTAGGTAGTTAGCATAAGTCAGCTAGTTAATTCAGTTGGTTTCCATCTGGCTAGCTAGGTAGCAAACTAGTTCAGTCAGATGGCTAGCCAGCTAGCAAACTGGTTAGGACAGCTAGTTTATTCAGCTGTCCAGTCAACTGGCTAGCAGGTAAAATCAGCTAGTTAAGTCATCTGGCCAGCCAGCTTTCTAGTTAGGTAGCTCGATAGTTAATTCTGCTAATTAAGTCAGCTGGCTAGCTAGGTAGCTAGCTAGCTAAGTAAGCTAGATAAGGCAGCTGGCTAGTTAGTTAAAGTCAGATACTTAAAGACAACTGTCTATCCAGTTGCCTAGCAGGGGTAGCTAGCTAGTTTAAGGCAGCTGGGCTAGCCAGCTGGGCTAGCTAGTTAAGTAAACCTAGTTAAGTCAGCATGCAGGACAGCAGGTTATCTAGATAGGTAGTTAATTCAGCTAACAAGGCAGCGAATTATGTAGGTAGGTAGCTAGTTAATTCAGCTGGCTAGCAATCAAATCATCTAGTTATGTCAGCTAGTTAAGACAGGTGGCTAGCCAGCTGCCTAGCCAGGTAGTTAGCTAGTTACTTCTGCTGGCTAGCCAGCTGTCTACTTTGTTGTCAGCTAGTTAAATTACCAGGCTAGGCTGCTGGCTACATATGTAGCTAGGAAATTAAGTCAGCTGGCTAGACAGCTGGACAGCTAGTTAAGTCAGCAAGTTTAGTCAGCTGGCTAACTAGCTGGCTAGTTAGGTAATTCAGCTCATCAGTCAGTGTCTAGCCAGCTGGCTAGCTGGATAAAAAGCTAGTTACATGAGATGGGTAGCCTGCT
>NW_007138208.1:0-702 GCF_000164805.1 Carlito syrichta | reverse complement strand
TTAGATACATAAGTCAGCTAGTAAGTAAACTAGCTACATGTTAGCTAGCTAGGTAGCTATCTAGTTAAAAGAGCTAGTTAATCAGCTGGCTAGCTAAGTAGCTAGCTAGCTCAATCAGCTAGTTAAGACAGCTTGCTAGCTAGTTAAGTCAGCACGTTAAGTTAGCTGGCTAGCCAGCTGTCTAACAGGATAGTTTAGCTAGTTAAGTCAGTTGATTAGCCAGCTAGCTAGCTAGTTAAGTCACCTAGTTAAGTCAACACGGTGGACAGCAGTTTAGCTAGGTAGTTAGGTAGTTGTCAGCCTGCAAGCTAGCAGACTTTTTAGGTAGGTAGCTAATTAATTCAGGTGGCTAGCCATCAAGTGTCTAGTTATGTCAGCTAGATAAGTCAACTGACTATTCACCTGTCTAGCTAGGTAACTAGCTAGTTAAGTCTGTTGGCTAGCCAGCTGGCTCCTTCGTTAAGTCAGCTAGTTAAGTCAGCTGGCTAGCCTGCTGGCTAGCTAGGTAGCTGGGCAAATAATTCAGCTGGTCAGCCAGCTGGCTAGTGAGTTAATTCAGCTAGTTAAGTCAGCTGGCAAGACAACATGCTAGCTTGGTAGCTAGCTAGTTATGTCAGCTGCCTGGCCAGCTGGCTAGATAGCTAAGTGACCAAGTTAAGTCAGCTGACTAGCCAGCTGACTAGTTAGGTAGCTTGCCAGTTA
>NW_007138207.1:0-741 GCF_000164805.1 Carlito syrichta | reverse complement strand
AAAAGCTAGTTAATTCTGATGGTAGACAGCACTCTGCTAGTTATTTCACCAGTAAAGTCAACTGGCTAGCCAGGTAGCCAGTCATTTAAGTCAGCTAGCTAAGTCGGCTTGCTTGCTAGATACCTAGCTAGGAAGCTAGCAAGTTATTTTAGCTAGTAAAGTCACCAGTTTGCTAGATAGCTAGTTAGTTAAGTCAGCTAGTTACATCAGCTGGCTAGCTAGATAAGTCAGCTAGTTAAGTCAACTGGCTAGCCACCTGCCTAGATTGGGTAACTAGCTAGTTAAGTTAGCTAGCTTGCCACCTGGCTAGTTAGTTAAGTCACTTAGTTAACTTACCTCGCTAGCCAGATGGTTAGCTAGGAAGCCAGGTAAAGTCAGCTGGGAAGCCAGCAGAATATGTAGGTATCTAGCTAGTTAAGTTTGCAGGCTAGCCACCTGTCTAGCTAGTGATGCCAACTAGTTAAGGCAGCTGGCTATCCAGCTGGCTAACTTTTTAAGTCAGCTAGTTGAGTGAGCTGGTTAGCTATCCGGCTAGAAGGTTAAGTCAGCTAGTTAATTCAAGTGGCTAGCCAACTGTTTAGCTAGGCGGATAGCTAGTTATGTCAGTGAGTTAAGTTAGCTGTCTAGCCAGCTGGGTAGCTAGGTTGATAGCTGGTTAAGTCAGCTGGCTATCCTGATGGATATCTAGTTAATTCAGCTAGAAAAGAAAGCTGATTAGTCAGCTGGCTAGTTAGGTGCCTG
>NW_007138206.1:0-822 GCF_000164805.1 Carlito syrichta | reverse complement strand
CTAGTTAAGTCAGCTAGCAAATCAGCTAGTTATTTAGTTAACTAGTCGGTATCACCTCAGATAGCTGGTCGTCTAACTTGTGGGCTCACTCGCTTTCCATCAGTTCAGCTTATTAGTCGGCTTTCTTGCCTGCCAACGAGTCAGCAAACGAATCGGCTCGCTCATCATCCAGCAGGTCAACTAACCTGTTGGCTCACTCACAGGTTAGCTAGCTATTTGGCTTGCTAGCCAGCCGACTAGTTAAGTCAGCTCAACCGTTGGCTCACCCGCCACCTGATGAGTTAAGGCAGCTCACCAGTCACATCACTTGCCGGCCAACTAGTTAAGTTGGATTGCAGGTCGGCTCACGTGCCGGCCTATAAGTTAAGTCCTCTGACCAGTCAGCTCACTCACCAGCCAACTAAAGTCAGCTGACCAGTCAGCTCACTCACCGGCTGAACAAGTTACTCAGCTAGATAAGTTGTTAACTAACTATTTAATTCAGGTAGCTAAGTCAACTAGCTAACTAGTTAAGTCAACCAGTTAAGTCAGCTACCTACGTAGTTAAGTCACTTACCTAATTAAGATAGTTAAGTCAACTTTCTAATTGAGTCAGCTGGTTAAGACTTCTAACTAGCTAGTTAGCTAACGGGGTAAGTCAGAAAGTTGATTCAGGTAGTTAGGTAGCTAACTAACTGTTTAAGTCAGCTGGTTGAGTCAGCTAGCTAGCTTGTTATCAAACGGTTTGAGTCAGCTGGTTGAGTAGGCTAGCTATCTAGTTAGCTAAAGAGTCAAGTCAGTTGCTTGAGCCACCTAGGAAGCTTGTTAGCTAACAAGTTAAGG
>NW_007138205.1:0-320 GCF_000164805.1 Carlito syrichta | reverse complement strand
TAGCTAGTTAAGTCAGCTAGCTACTCAGGTTCCTTGTCAAATAGCTCGTTAAATCAGCTAGCTAGTCAGCTAGCTAGTCAGCTAGATAAGTAAGTCAGCTTGACAGCTAACTAGCCTGTTAGCTAGCTAGTTAAGTCAGTTTGCTAGACAGCTACATAGCTTGTAAGCTAGCTGGTTACATCAGCTAGATAGCTAGCTAGTTAGTAAGCTAGATAGTTAAATCAGCTAGTAAACCAGGTAGTTAATTGGCTAAGTAGTTAGCTATCAAATCAGCTAGCTGGTCATTTAACTAGTGGGCTCACTCACTTTCCATCAGGTCA
>NW_007138204.1:0-748 GCF_000164805.1 Carlito syrichta | reverse complement strand
TAATTAAGTCAGCTAGTTTGTCAGTAGTCTAGCCTGATGGCTAGCTACGTAGCTAGACAATTAAGTCAGCTGGCTAACCAGCTGGCTAGCTAATTAAGTCAGCTTGCTAAGTCAGTCTGCTAACCAACTTGCAAGCTAGGTAGCTAGCTACTTATGTCAACTGTATAGCCATCTGACTAGAGAGTTAAGTCACCTAGATAAGTCAGCTGAATAGCCCGCTGGCTAGCTATTTAGCTTGCTATTTAAGTCAGCTGGATAGACAGCTGGTTATCTAGATAAGTCACCTAGTTAATTCAGCTGAATAGCCAGCTGGATAGCTATGTAGGAAGCTACTTAATTCAACTGGTTATGAAGCAGGTCAGCTAGTTAAGAAAGCTAGTTAAATCAGCTGTAGTCAGCTGGCAAGCTAGGTAGTGACCTAGTGGTCAGGTGGCTGGCCAGATGACTAGATAATTAAGTCAGCTTGTTAATTCAGCTGGCTATCCAGGCCTCTAGAGAAGTAGAGAGCTAGGTTAGTCACCTGGTTAGCCAGCTGGAAAACTGTTAAGTCAACTAGTTTAGTCACCTTGCTGACCAGTTGCCTAGCTCATTTATCAAGTAGTTAATTCAACCTGCTTACCAGCTTCCTAGCCAGTCTAGTCACCTCGTTAAGTCAGTTGGCAAGCCTGCTCACTTGCTAGTCAAAAAGCTAGTCAATGCAGATGGCTAGACAGCTGACTAGTTAGATATTTCAGTAGTTAAGTCAGTT
>NW_007138203.1:0-702 GCF_000164805.1 Carlito syrichta | reverse complement strand
TGCTAGCCAGCAGGATATTTCTTCAAGTCAGCTAGTTAAGTCACTGGCTAGCCTGCTGACTACGTTGATAGCTAGCAAGTTAAGTGAGGTGGCTAGCCAACTTGCTAATTTAAGTCAGCTAGTCTAGTCAGCTAGCTGACTAGAGAGCCAGTTAGCCAGCCAGGTAGCGAGCTAGTTAAGCCAGATGGCTAGCAGTCTAGCAAAACATGCAGCTAGCTACTTAATTCAGATGCCTAGACAGCTATAAAGACAACTTGCTAGTCAGCTAGTAAAGTCAAATAGGTATCCAGCTAGATAATTAAGTCGGCTAGCAACTGAGCTAATTATTCAGCTAGCTAGTTAAGCCAGCTAGCAATACAGCTTGCTAGTCAGCTAGGTAGCTTGTCAACTAGATGGGTAAGTCGGCTAGCCAGCTGACTAGCCAGGTAGCTAGCTAGTTAAGTCAGCTAGCTAGACAGCTAGATAGCATGTTTGCTATCTAGTTATGTCAGCTAGACAGCCAGCTGGCTAGACAGCTAGCTATTTAAGTCAGCTAGCAAGTCAGCTAGTTTTTCCACTTACTAGTCAGCTATCAATTCAGCTAGCTGGTCATCTAACTAATGGGCTTGCTCACTTTCCATCAGTTCAGCTTACTAGTCGGCTTCCTCACCTGCCTACCAGTCAGCAAACTAGTCGGCTCGCTCACCAGCCAACAAGTCAACG
>NW_007138202.1:0-763 GCF_000164805.1 Carlito syrichta | reverse complement strand
CGATAATTAAGTCGGCTAGCAACTGAGCTAATTATTCAGCTAGCTAGTTAAGCCAGCTAGCAATACAGCTTGCTAGTCAGCTAGGTAGCTTGTCAACTAGATGGGTAAGTCGGCTAGCCAGCTGACTAGCCAGGTAGCTAGCTAGTTAAGTCAGCTAGCTAGACAGCTAGATAGCATGTTTGCTATCTAGTTATGTCAGCTAACAGCCAGCTGGCTAGACAGCTAGCTATTTAAGTCAGCTAGCAAGTCAGCTAGTTTTTCCACTTACTAGTCAGCTATCAATTCAGCTAGCTGGTCATCTAACCAATGGGCTTGCTCGCTTTCCATCAGTTCAGCTTACTAGTCGGCTTCCTCGCCTGCCTACCAGTCAGCAAACTAGTCGGCTCGCTCACCAGCCAACAAGTCAACTAACATTTCAGCTCACTCCCAGGTCAGCAGGTTAGCTAGCTAGTCTGCTTGCTCACCAGCCAACTTGTTAAGTCAGCTCACCAGTCGGCTCGTTTGTTACCTGACTAGTTAAGGCAGCTCACCCGTCTCATCACTCCAGCCGACTAGTTAAGTTGGCTCACAGGTCGGCTCACTCGCCAACATATTAATTAAGTCCTCTGACCAGTCGGCTCACTCGCCAGCCAACTAAAGTCAGCTGACGAGTCAGCTCACTTTCCAGCCAACTAGTTAAGCCAGCTGACCAGTCAGCTCACTCGCCGGCCAACTAGGTAAGTCAGCTGACCTGTCGGCTCACTCGCCAGACAATTAGTAAAGT
>NW_007138201.1:0-4720 GCF_000164805.1 Carlito syrichta | reverse complement strand
CGGCTAGCCAGCTGACTAGCCAGGTAGCTAGCTAGTTAAGTCAGCTAGCTAGACAGCTAGATAGCATGTTTGCTATCTAGTTATGTCAGCTAGACAGCCAGCTGGCTAGACAGCTAGCTATTTAAGTCAGCTAGCAAGTCAGCTAGTTTTTCCACTTACTAGTCAGCTATCAATTCAGCTAGCTGGTCATCTAACTAATGGGCTTGCTCGCTTTCCATCAGTTCAGCTTACTAGTCGGCTTCCTCGCCTGCCTACCAGTCAGCAAACTAGTCGGCTCGCTCACCAGCCAACAAGTCAACTAACATTTCAGCTCACTCCCAGGTCAGCAGGTTAGCTAGCTAGTCTGCTTGCTCACCAGCCAACTTGTTAAGTCAGCTCACCAGTCGGCTCGTTTGTTACCTGACTAGTTAAGGCAGCTCACCCGTCTCATCACTCCAGCCGACTAGTTAAGTTGGCTCACAGGTCGGCTCACTCGCCAACATATTAATTAAGTCCTCTGACCAGTCGGCTCACTCGCCAGCCAACTAAAGTCAGCTGACGAGTCAGCTCACTCTCCAGCCAACTAGTTAAGCCAGCTGACCAGTCAGCTCACTCGCCGGCCAACTAGGTAAGTCAGCTGACCTGTCGGCTCACTCGCCAGACAATTAGTAAAGTCAGCTCACCTCTCGGCTCACTCATCGGCCGAATAGTTAGGTCAGCTAACCGGCCGGCCACCTAACCGGCCAACTAGTAAAGTCAGCTAACCAGTCAGCTGAATAGTCAGCTCACTTGTCAGCCAACAAGTTAGGCTTGCTAACTAGTCGGCTTACTACTCAGCCGACAATTAGTTCGGCACACCAGCCATTCAATTATTTAACAGAGCTGACTTGTGGGCCAACTCATCAGTCAACATGTAAAATCACCTAGCTAACTCATTAACCAGCTAGTTAAGTCAGCTAGTTAACTCGTTTACCAACAAGTTAAAAGAGGTAGATTACTCATTAACCAACTCATTAAATCGGCCAGTTATCTCCTTAGGCAACCAGTTAAGTCAGGTAACTAAATCACCTAGCTAACAAACTAGCTAGCAAAGTCAGCTAGCTAAGTCAGCTAGCTCACTAGTAGCTAACTATTTAATTCAGGTACTTAACTCTTTTAACTAACTAGCTATCTAATTAGTTAAGTCAGCTAGATATGCAGCTAATTAAATTGTTAGCTAACTATTTAATTCATGTAGTTAAGTCAACTAGCTAACTAGTTAAGTCTTCCAGTTAAGTCAGCTACCTATGTAGTTAAATCACCTACCTAATTCAGCTAGTTAAGTGAGCTTTCTAATTAAGTGAGCTGGTTAAGACAGCTAGCTAGCTAGTTAGCTAATGCATTAAGTCACAAGGTTGAGTCAGGTAGTTAGCTAGTTAACTACCTGGTTAAGTCAACTGATTGAGTCAGCTAGCAAGTTAGTTAGCAAACGGGTTGAGTCAGTTGGTTGAGTAGGCTAGCTAGGTAGTTAGCTAACGTGTTAAGTCAGCTGGATGAGTCACCTAGCTAGCTAGTTAACTAACGAGTTAAGTCAGCTGCTTGAGCCACGTAGGAAGCTCGTTAGCTAACAATTTAAGTCAGATGACTAAGTCAGCTAGCTAGCATGTTCGCTAACGTGTAAGCTAACTATTTAGCTATCATGTTAAGTCAGCTAGCTAGCTCGTCGCTAACTATTTGAGTGAGATCGTTAGCTAGTTATCTAGCTAGTTAGCTAACTTTAAATCAGCTGGTTGTGAGGTAGCGAGCTAGTTAGGTAACTAAGTCAGCTGTCTAGCTAGTAGCTAGCTAGTTAATTCACCTAATTAAGTCAACTGTCAAGCCAACTCGCTAGCTAGGTAGTGAGGTACATAAATCTGTTGGCTAGCCAGCTGGCTAGCTGGTTAATTCAGCTAGTTAAGAGAGCTGGCCAGCCTACTGGCCAGGTAGGTAGCTAGCTAGTTAAGAAATCTAGATAGCTACATGGCTAGCTAGCTATATCTTCGAGTTAATTCACCTGGCTAGCCAATGGGCTAGTTGGTTAAGGCAGCTAGTTTAGTCAGCTGTCTAGCCAGCTGCTTAGGTAGGTAGCTAGCTAGGTAAGTCACCTTGCAAGCCAGCAGGCTAGCTGTTCAATTCAGCTAGTTAAGTCAGCTTGCTAGACTGCTGGCTAGGTAGGTAGCTAGCTAGTTAAGTGAGCTGCCAAGCCAGCTTGCTAGCTTAAGTCAGCAAGGTAAGTCAATTGTCTAGCCAGCTTGCTAGATAGGTAGTCCAGCTAGTTAAATCAGCTGGCTAGCCAGATGACTAGCTAGTTAAGTTAGCTAGTTAAGTTAGCTGGATACCAGCTGGCTAGCTAGTTAAGTCAGGTCATTAAGTCAGTTGGCTATCCAACTGGTTAATTAGTTAAAAAGTTAGTTAAGGCAGATGGCCATCCATCAAGCTAGCTCATTATTTCAGCTAGTTAAGTCAGCTGGTTTGCTAGGAAGCTAACTATATAAGTCAGCTAGATATGTCAGCTAGCTAGCTAGTTAAATTAGCTAGTGATGTCAGCTGGCTAGCTAGATATCTAGCTAGGCAACTAGCTAGTTAGGCCAGGTAGTTAAGCCAGATGACTAGCTAGGTAGCTAGCTGGTTAAGTCAGATAGTGAAGTCAGCTTGCTAGCTAGTTAATTCAGCGAGCTAAGTCAGCTGGCTAGCCAGTTGCCCTTGTGGGTAGCTAGCTAGTTAAGACAGCTGGTCTGCCAGTTAACCAGCTAGTTAAGTAACCTAGTAAAGTAAGCTCACTAGTCAGCTTGTTAGGTAGGTAGCTAGGTAGTTAAGTCTTCTGGCAATCCAGCGGGTATGTAGGTAGTTAGCTACTTAACTCAGCTGTCTATTCAGCTGGCTAGTTAGGTAGCTAGGCAGTTAGGTCAGTCTTCTAGCCAGCTGGCTAGCTACTTAAGACACCTAGTTAAGTCAGCTGACTAGACAGCTGGCTACCTAGGAAGCTAGATAGTTAAGTTAGTTGTCTAGGACACTGGCTACCTAGTAAAGCCACCTAGTTAAGTAAACTCTATATCTAGCTGGCTAGCTAGGTAGCTTGTTACTTAAGTCAGCTAGCTAGTCAGCTGACTACCTACTTAAGTCGCCTAGTTAAGTCATCTTGCTAACCAGCTGGCTAGCTATATAGTAAGCTAGTTAATTCAGCTGTCTGGCAAGCAGGCCAGCTATTTAAGTCAGCTAGTTAAGTCAGCTGGCTATCCAGTTGGCTAGCTAGGTAGCGAGCTTAAGTCACTTGGCTAGACAGCAGACTAGCAAATTATGTCAGTTACTTAAGTCTGCTGACTAGCCTGCTAGCTAGCTATGTAGAGAGCTAGTTAAGTTAGCTGGGTAGCCAGCTGGGTAACTAGCTAAGTCTGCTAGTTTTTCCAGCAGGTTAGCTGGTTAAGTCAACTAGTTAAGTCAGCTGGAAAGCCAGCTGGATAACTAGGTACCGAACTAGTTAATTCAGCTGGCTAGCTAGCTGACTAGTTATTTAAGTAAGCTAATTAATTCATCTTTCTTCCCAGCTGGCTAGCTAGGTAGCAAGCAAATTAAGTCAGTTGGCTAGCCAGCTGTCTAGCTAGTTAAGTCACCTAGTTAATTCAGCTCGCTAGCTACCTGATTATCTAGGTAGCTAAGTAGTTAATTAGCAGGCAAGCCAGGGGTATATTTCATTAGCTAGCTAGTTAAGTCAGATTGCTAGCCACCTAGCTAGCTGGAGTTGTCAGCTAGTTAAGTCAGCGGGCTAGCCAACTGTCTAACTAGTTATGTCAGATATATGAGTCAACTGGCTAGCCAGTTGGCTGGCTGGATAAGTCAGCAAGTTAATTCAAGTTGCAAGCCAACTGGCTAACTAGGTATCTCGCTAGTTAAGTCAGCTGTCTAGCCAGTTGGCTAGCTGGTTATGTCAGCTAGTTAAGTCAGCTGGCTAGCCAGCAGGCTAGGTAAATTGCTGGCAAGTTAAGAGGGCTGGTAACCTGTCTGGTCAGGTAGGTAGCTAGCTAATGAAGCCTGTTGGCTAGTCAGCTAACCAGCAAAGTGGCTGACTAGTTAAGCTGACTTTCCATCCTACTGTCCAGCCAGACGGCTGACTATTTAAGCCAGCGACTAGCCAGCTGGCTAGCTCGCTAGTCAGCTATATGACTGCCCTAGCCAGCTAGCCAGCATGGTAGCTAGCTAGTAAGTGAGCTGGTTAGCCATCTAGCTAACCAGTTAGAAGGCTAATAAGTCAGCTTGCTAAACAGCTGTCTAGTTGGTTAAGTCAACTATTTAAGTCAGTTGGCTAGCCACATGGCTAGGTAGGTAGCTAGTTAATTAAGTCAGCTGGTTAGCTGGATGGCTAGCTAGTTAAGTCAAGCAGTTAAGTGAGCTGGCTAGCCTAGCTATGTGGCTAGCTATTTAAGGCAACTGGCTAGCAGGATGGCTATCTAGTTAAGTCAGCTAATTAAGTCAGCTGGTTAACCAGCAGCCTAGATAGGTGGCTGGCAAGTTAAACCGGCTTGTTAGTAGGTTGATCAGCTAGGTGGCCAGTTAATTAAGCCGGCTGACTAGACGTTTGAACATCAGGGTTCCTGGCTAGTTATGCCGGCTGGCTGTCCAACTCTCCATACAGACGGCTGGCTTTTTATCCTGGCTTGCTAACCAGGTGGCCAGCCCACTAGATAGTTAGCTGGCTCTCTAGCTAGCTAGCCAGTCAGGTAGGTAG
>NW_007138200.1:0-4412 GCF_000164805.1 Carlito syrichta | reverse complement strand
TGACTTAATTAGCTGACTTAACTAGCTAGCTCCTAGCTAGCCAGCTGACTTAAATATCTGACTTAATTAGCTAGCTACCTAGCTAACCAGCTGGCTATCCAGCTGACTTAACTAGCTGATTCAACCAGCTAGCCAGTTGACTAGCCAGCTGATTTAACTACCTGACTCAAATAGATAGTCAGCTGGCTGGCTAGCTGAATAAATTAGCTGACTTAACCTGCTAGCCAGCAGTGTAGCCAGCTGACTTAACTAGCTAGCTACATAGCTATCCAGATGGGAAGCAAGCTGAATAAACTAGCTGACCTAACTAGCTAGCCAGTTGGATAGGCAGCTGACTTAACTAGCTTGCTACCTAGCTAGACAGCTGGATAGCCAACTGACTTAATTAGTTGACTTAGCCACATAGCCAGCTGGCTAGCCACCTGACTTAACTAGATATCTACCTAGCTAGCTAGCTGGTTAGCCAGTTGACTTAATGAGCTGACTTAATTAGCTAACTTGCTGGCTAGCCAAATGACTTAACTGGCTTGCTACCTAGCTAGCCAGCTGGTTAGCCAGTTGACTATACTAGCTGTCTTAAATAGCTGGCCTGCTTACTAGTCAGCTGAATTAACTAGCTTGCTATATTGCTAGCCAGCTTGCTAGACTGCTGATTTTACTTGGTGTCTCAACTAGCTAGCCAGTGGGCTAGACATCTGACTTAACAATCTAGCGACCTATCTAGCCAGGTGTCTAGACAGCTGATTTAACTAGGTGACTTTACTAGCTAGCCAGCTGGTTAGCAGGCTGACCTAACTACCTAGCTAGGTAGCCAGCTGTCTTAAGTAGCTAGCTATCTATGTAGCCTGCTGGATTGTCAGCCGACTTAAGTACCCAGCTACCTAGCTAACCAGCTGGCTACTGAGTTGACTTAACTAGGTTACTTAACTAGCTAGCTAACTCGCTAGCCAGCTGACTTCACCAGCTAGCTTCCCAGCTTGGCAACTGGCTACCCAGCTGACTTAGATCGCTGACTTAACTAGATAGCAAGCTGACTTAACTAGCTTACTTAACCAGCTAACTACCTAGCCTGACAGCTGGGCTAACTAGCTGTCTTAACCCTCTAGCTACATAGCTAGCTATCTAGCTAGCCAGCTGCCATAACTAGCTGACTTAATTAGCTACCCAGCTGATATAACTAGTTGACTTATATAGCTAGTTTCCTAGCCAGCCAGCAGACTGAACTAGCTGAAATAACTAGCTGGCCAGATTGCTAGCCATCTAACTTAACTAGCTTTTCAACTAGCTAACCAACTGGCTTAGTGAGTTGATTTAACTACCTAGCCTGCTGGTTGTCAGCTGACTTAATTAGCTGACTTAAACAACTATGCAGCTGGCTACCCACTGACTTAACTAGCTGGCTATCTATCTAGCCAGATGGTTAGCCAGCTGATTTACCTTGCTGGCTTAAGCTAGCAAGCTGCCTAGCCAGCTAACTAATCTAGCTAGCTACCTGCCTAGCCAGCAGGCTAGCCAGCTAACTTAACTAGGTGAATTGAACAGCTAGCCTGCTGGCTAGCAAGCTGACTTTTCTTGCTTGCTACCTACCTTCCCAGCTGGCTAGACAGATGACTATACTAGATAATTTAACCAAATAGCCAGTTGGCTTCCCAGCTGACTTAACTCGCAGACATCACTAGCTAACCAGGTAGATATCTAGCTTACTTAACTACCTAGTTACCTACCTTGCCAGTTGGTATTCCAGTTCTATTAATTACCTGAATTAACCAGCTAACCAGCTAGCTAGCCAACTGACTTAACCAGCTTGCTACCTAGCTAGCAAGCTGCCTTAAATTGTTAGCTAACTTTCTAGCTACCTAGCTAACAAGGTGACTTAAATAGTTAGCAGGCTAGCAAGCTAGCTGAATTAACCAGCTGGCTGACTAGTTAGCTTACTCTTTTTCTAACGTGCTAGCTAGGTTACTTAATCATCTGACTTAACTTGCTATCTAACAAGATAGCTAGCTGACACAACCAGCTGACTTAACTTGTTAGCTAACTAGCTAGCTAGCTGACTCATCCAGCTGACTTAACTCATTGACTAACTAGCTAGCTAGCCTACTCAACCAGCTGAATCACCCCGTTTGCTAACTAGCTAGCTATCTGAGTCAACCAACTGATTTAACCCATTAGTTTGCTAGCTAACTACCTGACTCAACGTGCTGATGTAACCCATTAGCTCACTAGCTAGCTAACTGTATTAACCAGCTGACTAATTTAGAAAGCTGACTTAACTAGCTGACTTAGGTAGCTGACTAAAATATTTCACTAGCTGATTTAACTGGCTGACTTAACTAGTTAGCTAGCTGACTTATCTATGTGAATTAAATATCTAACTATTTAACTAGCTGAATAACTAGCTGATTTAATAATTAGCTAACTAGTTAGGTAGCAGACTAAGAAGCTGACTTACAAATAGTTAGCTAACTATTGAACTATCTGACTTAGCTAGCTAGCTATTTAGCTAGCTCATTTAGCTAGCTGACTTAACTACTTGGACAATGAGATAACTAGCTGACTTAATGAGTTGGTTAACGAGTAGGTAACTGTCTAAACTTGTTGGGAAACGAGTTAACTAGCTGGCTTTACTACTTGGTTAACGAGTTAGCTAGGTGACAACATTTTAACTGACAAGTTTGCTGACTACTTAGATTGTTTAACACGTTGGGTGACTACTCGGATGACTTGTTAGCTGGCTTAACAAGTTGGACAGCTAGTCAGCTGACTAGTTAGCTGGGTCAACTAGTTGACTGACAAGTTGGCCCACTAGTTAGCTCGGTTAACTTGTCTGCTGGTTTGCTGACCTAAGTAGTCATCTGACTAGTTAACTGAGCTAACTTGACAGCTTCAAGTTGGTCGACTAGTTGGCCGAAAGTTTAGCTGACTTAACTAGTTAGGCAGCTAGTCAGCTGACCGGTTAGCTGACTTAACTAGTCGGCCAGTGAGTGAGCCAACAGGTGAGCTGACATAAGGAGTCAGCTGGTGAGTGAGCCGACTGGTCATCTGACTTAACTTGTCAGCTGGTGATTGATCCGACTTGTCACCTGACTTAACTAGTCAGCCTGCAAGTAAGCCAACTGGTAAGCTGACTTAACAAGTTGGCCGGTGAGTGAGCTGACTGGTCAGTCGAATTAAGTCGGCTGATGAGTGAGCCGACTGGTCAGAAGATTTGACAAGTCGGACAGAGAGTGAGCTGACCAGTGAGCCAACTGAAATATTTGGCCAACAAGTGAGCCAATGGGTGAGCTGCCTTAACTAGTCATCTGGAGAGCGAGCCAACTGTTGAGCTGACTTAACTAGTCGGCTGGCGAGCAAGGTGACTATTTAGCTATTCTGTTGGCTTATGAGTGAGGAAACAAGTTAGTTGACCTGGTGGCTGGTGAGTGAGCCAACTAATTTGTGGACTGGTTGGCAGGCGAGGGAGCCAACTAGTTAGCTGACATGATGGAAAGCAAGCGAGCCCACTAATTAGCTGATCAGCAAGCTGAGTTGCTAGCAGACTAGATAGCTAGGTAACTAGTTGATTTGCTAACTGAGTTAAGTAGCTAGCTGACTAGTTAACTGGCTATTTGCTGACATAATTAGCTAGCAAACAATCTATCTAGCTGTCTAGCCGGGTGACTTAACTAGCTAGATAGCTGGCTAGTTTGCTGGCTGGCTGACTTAACTAGCTAGCTGACTATCCAGCAGACTAGCTAGCTGATCTAAGTAGCTAGCTGGCTAGCTAACTGACTTAAATAGCTGAGGAGGTTAAGTCAGCTGACTTAATTAGCTAGGTACATGGTGGGCTAGATGACTAGCCAGTTGGCTTACCTAGCCAGCTACCTGGCAGGCAAGTGGGCTAGGCAGCTGGCTAGCTAGCTAGTAGACTGGCCAGCTGGCTAGTCAGCCAGCTTAAATAGTCAGCCGGCTGGCTGGACAGTCGAATAGCCAGCCAGCTTAACTAGTCAGCCACCCTGCTGGTCAGCCAGCTAACCAACTGGTTTAACTAGCCTGCCAACCAGCTGGCTTAACTTGCCAGCCACCTAGCTAGCCATCCAGCTAACTAACTGACTTAAATAGCTGTCTTAACTAGACAGCCATCAGGCTAGCCAGCTGGCTTAACTAGCTAGTCACCTAGGTAGCCATCCACCTAGCCAGCTCACTTACCTTGCTCACTTAACTAGGTGGCCATCCGGCTAGCCAGCTGACTTAATTAGCTTGCTACCTACCTAGCCACCTGACTAGCCAGCTGATTTTCTAGCTGATATAACCAACTAGCCAGCTGACTAGCAAGTTGACTTAGCTAGCTAGCTACCTAGCTAGCAAGATGGATAGCCACTTGAATTAACTAGCATAATTTACCCAGCTAGCAAGCTGGCTAGCTTGCTGAC
>NW_007138199.1:0-4621 GCF_000164805.1 Carlito syrichta | reverse complement strand
CCGTGTAGTCAGCCAATGTGTTATACCCAGATAACTTGTCGGCAGACTGATCAGCCAAGTTAAGTCACCTAGCTAACTCGTTAACCAACTAGTTAGATCAGCTAATTTACTCGTTTATCAACTATTTAAAACAGTTAGCTAACTCATTAACCAACTCATTAAATCAGCTAGCTATCTCGTTAGCCAACAAGTTAAGTCAACTAACTAAGTCTGCTAGCTAAACAGCTAGCTAGCAAAGTCAACTAGTTAAATCAGCTGATTAACCAGCTGGCTAAGGAGTTCAGTCACCTAGTTGAGTCAGCAAGCTAGCCAGCTTGCTATCTGGTTAATTATGCTAGTTAATTCAAGTGACTATCCATCTTGCTAGCTAGGTAGCTAGCTAGCTAAGTCAACTTGCTAGCCAGCTGGCTAGCTGGTTATATCAGCTAGAAAATTCAGCTGGCTAGTCAGGTGGCTAGGTAGGTAGCAAGCTAATTAAGTCAGCTGGCTAGCCGGATGGCCACCTAGTTAAGTCAGCAAGGTAAGTGAGCTTGCTAGGTGGATGGCTAACTAGGTGACTAGCTAGTTAAGCCAGCTGGCTAGCCTGATGGCTATCTAGTTAAGACAGCTAGTTGTCAGTTAGTTAGCTGGATGGCTAGCTAGGTGGCTGGCAAGTTAAGCCAGCTGGTTGGCAGGCTAGTTAAACAAGCTGGTTAGCTGGCTGACCAGCAGGGTGGCTGACTAGTTAAGCTGGCTGGCTATTCGACTGTCCAGCCAGCCGGCTGACTATTTAAGCTGGCTGACTAGCCAGCTGGCCAGTCTACTAGCTAGATAGCCAGCTACCTAGCCCACTTGCCTGCCAGGAAGCTGGCTAGGTAAGCCAACTGGCTAGTCATCTAGCCCAACAAGTACCTATCTAATTAAGTCAGCTGACTTAACCTCCTCAGCTATTTAAGTCAGTTAGCTAGCCAGCTAGCTACTTAGATCAGCTAGCTAGTCTGCTGGATAGTCAGCTAGCTAGTTAAGTCAGCCAGCCAGCAAACTAGCCACCTATCTAGCTAGTTAAGTCACCCGGCTAGACAGCTAGATAGATTGTTTGCTAGCTAACTATGTCAGCAAATAGCCAGTTAGCTAGTCAGCTAGCTACTTAATTCAGTTAGCAAATCAACTAGTTACCTAGCTATCTAGTCTGCTAGCAACTCAGCTTGCTGATCAGCTAATTAGTGGGCTCGCTCACTTTCCATCATGTCAGCTAACTAGTCGGCTCCCTCGCCTGCCAACCAGTCCACAAATTAGTTGGCTCACTCACCAGCCAACAGGTCACCCAACTTGTTTCCTCACTCATAAGCCAACAGAATAGCTAAATAGTCACCTTGCTCGCCAGCCTACTAGTTAAGTCAGCTCAACAGTTGTCTCGCTCTCCAGATGACTAGTTAAGTCAGCTCACCCATTGGCTCACTTGTCGGCCAAATATTTCAGTTGGCTCACTGGTCAGCTCACTCACTGGCCGACTTGTTAAATCTTCTGACCAGTTGGCTCACTTGCAGGCTGACTAGTTAGTCAGGTGACAAGTCGGATCAATCACCAGCTGACAAGTTAAGTCAGATGACCAGTCGGCTCACTCACCAGCTGACTCTTTATGTCAGTTCACCTGTTGGCTCACTCACTGGCCGACTAGTTAAGTCAGTTAACCAGTCGGCCGACTAGCTGCCTAACTAGTTAAGCCAGCTAAACATTAGGCCGACTAGTCAACCAACTTGAAGCTATCAAGTTAGCTCAGTTAACTAGTCAGATGACTACTTAGGTCAGCAAACCAGCAGACAACAAGTTAACCGAGCTAACTAGTGGGCCAACTTGTCAGTCAACTCGTTGACCCAGCTAACTAGTCAGCCGACTAGCTGTCCAACTTGTTAAGCCAGCTAACAAGTCATCTGAGTAGTCACCCAACGTGTTAAACAATCTAAGTAGTCAGCAAACTTGTCAGTTAAAATGTTGTCACCTAGCTAGCTCGTTAACCAAGTAGTAAAGCCAGCTAGTTAACTCGTTTTCCACAAGTTAGACAGTTACCTAACTCGTTAACCAACTCATTAAGTCAGCTAGCTATCTCGTTATCCAAGTAGTTGAGTCAGCTAGCTAAATGAGCTAGCTAAATAGCTAGCTAGCTAAGTCAGATAGTTCAATAGTTAGCTAACTATTTGTAAGTCAGCTTCTTAGTCTGCTACCTAACTAGTTAGCTAATTATTAAATCAGCTAGTTATTCAGCTAGTTAAATAGTTAGATATTTAATTCACATAGATAAGTCAGCTAGCTAACTAGTTAAGTCAGCCAGTTAAATCAGCTAGTGAAATATTTTAGTCAGCTACCTAAGCAGCTAGTTAAGTCAGCTTTCTAAATTAGTCAGCTGGTTAATACAGTTAGCTAGCTAGTGAGCTAATGGGTTACATCAGCACGTTGAGTCAGGTAGTTAGCTAGCAAACTAATGGGTTAAATCAGTTGGTTGACTCAGATAGCTAGCTAGTTAGCAAACGGGGTGATTCAGCTGGTTGAGTAGGCTAGCTAGCTAGTTAGTCAATGAGTTAAGTCAGCTGGATGAGTCAGCTAGCTAGCTAGTTAGCTAACAAGTTAAGTCAGCTGGTTGTGTCAGCTAGCTATCTTGTTAGATAGCAAGTTAAGTCAGATGATTAAGTAACCTAGCTAGCACTTTAGAAAAAGAGTAAGCTAACTAGTCAGCCAGCTGGTTAATTCAGCTAGCTTGTTAGCCTGCTAACTATTTAAGTCACCTTGTTAGCTAGGTAGCTAGAAAGTTAGCTAACAATTTAAGGCAGCTTGCTAGCTAGGTAGCAAGCTGGTTAAGTCAGTTGGCTAGCTAGCTGGTTAGCTGGTTAATTCAGGTAATTAATAGAACTGGAATACCAACTGGCAAGGTAGGTAACTAGGTAGTTAAGTAAGCTAGATATCTACCTGGTTAGCTAGTGATGTCTGCGAGTTAAGTCAGCTGGGAAGCCAACTGGCTATTTGGTTAAATTATCTAGTATAGTCATCTGTCTAGCCAGCTGGGAAGGTAGGTAGCAAGCAAGAAAAGTCAGCTTGCTAGCCAGCAGGCTAGCTGTTCAATTCACCTAGTTAAGTTAGCTGGCTAGCCTGCTGGCTAGGCAGGTAGCTAGCTAGATTAGTTAGCTGGCTAGGCAGCTTGCTAGCTTAAGCCAGCAAGGTAAATCAGCTGGCTAACCATCTGGCTAGATAGATAGCCAGCTAGTTAAGTCAGTGGGTAGCCAGCTGCATAGTTGTTTAAGTCAGCTAATTAAGTCAGCTGACAACCAGCAGGCTAGGTAGTTAAATCAACTCACTAAGCCAGTTGGTTAGCTAGTTGAAAAGCTAGTTAAGTTAGATGGCTAGCAATCTGGCCAGCTAGTTATTTCAGCTAGTTCAGTCTGCTGGCTGGCTAGGAAACTAGCTATATAAGTCAACTAGTTATATCAGCTGGGTAGCTAATTAAGTCAGCTAGTTATGGCAGCTGGCTAGCTAGATAGCTAGCTATGTAGCTAGAGGGTTAAGACAGCTAGTTAGCCCAGCTGTCAGCTAGGTAGTTAGCTGGTAAGTAAGCTAGTTAAGTCAGCTTGCTATCTAGTTAAGTCAGCGATTTAAATCAGCTGGCTAGCCAGTTGCCAAGCTGGGAAGCTAGCTAGTGAAGTCAGCTGGCTAGCGAGTTAGCTAGCTAGTTAAGTAACCTAGTTAAGTCAGCTCTGTAGCCAGCTGGTTAGCTAGGTAGCTGGGTACTAAGTCAGCTGGCAATCCAGCAGGCTACATAGATAGTTAGCTACTTAAGACAGCTAACTACCTAGCTAGGTAGTTAGGTCAGCCTGCTAGCCAGCTGGCTAGCTAGTAAAGTCACCTAGTTAAATCAGCTGCCAAGACACCTGGCTAGATAGGTCGCTAGATTAAGTCAGATGTCTAGCCCAATGACTAGCTAGTTGAGACACCAAGTAAAATCAGCTGTCTAGCAAGCTGGCTAGCAATATAGCAAGCTAGTTAATTCAGCTGACTAGCAAGCAGGCCAGCTATTTAAGACAGCTAGTATAGTCAGCTGGCTAACCAACTGGCTAGCTAGGTAGCAAGCCAGTTAAGTCATTTGGCTAGCCAGCAGGTTAGCTAATTAAGTCAGCTCATTAAGTCAACTGGTTAACCAGCTAGCTAGCTAGGTAGATATCTAGTTAAGTCAGGTGGCTAGCCAGCTGGCTATGTGGCTAAGTCAACTAATTAAGTCAGCTGGCTATCCAGCTGTCTAGCTAGGTAGCAAGCTAGTTAAGTCAGCTGCCTATCCAACTGGGAAGCTAGTTAGGTCATCTAGTTTATTCAGCTTGCTTCCCATCTGGATAGCTATGTAGCTAGCTAGTTAAGTCAGCTGACTACACTGCTGGCTAGCAGGTTAAGTCAGCTAATTTATTCAGCTAGCCAGCCAGCTGACTATCTATTTGAGTCAGGTAGTTAAATCAGCTGGCTAGCCAACTGGCTAGCTGGTTGAATCAGCTAGTTAAGTCAGCTGGATAGCCAGCTGGTTAGCTAGGTAGCTAGCTAATTAAGTCAGATATTTAAGTCAGCTGGCTAGCTAGGTAGCTAGCTAGTTAAGTCAGCTAATTAAGTC
>NW_007138198.1:0-851 GCF_000164805.1 Carlito syrichta | reverse complement strand
CAGCTTCTAATTTAGTCAACGAGGATAAGACAGCTAGCTAGCTAGTTAGCTAAAGTGTTAAGTCAGCAGGTTGAGTCAGGTTGTTAGCTAGTTAACTAATGGGTTAATTCAGCGGGTTGAGTCAGCTAGCTAGATAGCAAATGGGTTGAGTCACCTACTTGACTAGGTTAGCTAGCTAGTTCACTAATGAGTTAAGTCAGCTGGATGGTCAGCTAGATAGCTAGATAGCGAATGAGTTAAGTCAACTGGTTTAGTCAGCTAGCCAGCTCATTAGCTAATGATATAAGATGATTAAGTCACATAGCTAGTACGTTAGATGACTATTAAGCTATCTAATTTTCTAGCTGGTTAAGTCAGCTAGCTAGCAAGGCAGTTAACTATTTAAGTCTGGTTGTTAGCTAGGTAGCTAGCTAGTTAGCTAATCATTTAAGTCAGCTGGCTAACTAGGTAGTTAGCTAGTTAGCTAACCTTTTAAGTCAGCTGGCTAGCTAGGTAGCTACTAGTTAAGTCAGCTACTTAAGTCACCTGGTTAACCAGCTGGCTAACTAGATAGTGAGCTGTTAAGTCATTTGGCTAGCCAGCTGGATAGCTGGTTAATTCAGTTAGTTAATATAGCAAGCTAGCCAATTGGCTATGTAGGTAGCTAGCTAGTTAAGTCAGCTAGATAGCTACCTGGCTAGCTAGTGTTGTCAGCAAGTTAAGTCAGCTGGCTAGCCAACTGGCTAGCTGGCTAAGTCAGCTAGTTAATCAACTGTCTAGCCAGCTGGCTAGGTAGGTAGCTAGCTAGATAAATCCGCTTGCTAGCCAGCAGGATAGTTGTTCAAGTCGGCTAGTTAAGTCAACTGGCTAGC
>NW_007138197.1:0-1053 GCF_000164805.1 Carlito syrichta | reverse complement strand
CTTAGCTGGCCAGCTAGGCAGCTAGCTATATACATAAGCTAGTTATGGCTGCTAGGTAGCTAGTTTAGTCAGCTAGTTAAGTCACCTGGCTAGCTAGTTAAGTCAGTTAGTTAAATCAGCTGGCAAACCAGCTGCCTAGCAGGGTAGCTAGCTAGTTAAGTCAGCTGACTAGTAAATTAAATCACCTATTTAAGTCAGCTCGCTGGAGAGCTGTTGAGCTAGGTAGTGGGGTAGTTAAATCAGCTGACAAGCCAGCAGGAAATGTAGGCAGGTAGCTAGTTAAGTCAGCTGGCTAGCCATCAGTCTACCTAGTTATGTCAGCTAGTTAAGTCAGCTGGCTATATAGCTGTCTAGCTAGGTACCTAGCTAGGTAAGTGTGCTGGCAAGCCAGCTAGCTACTTCGTTAAGTCAGCTAGTTAAGTCAACTGGCTAGCTAGTTAGGTAGGCAATAAATTCTCCTGGCTATAGAGCTGTCCAGCTAGTTAAGTCAGCTATTTTAGTCAGCTGGCTAATCAGCTGGCTAGCTAGTTAAGTCAGTTCATAAATTCAGTTCTCTCACCAGCTGGTAACTGGCTAGTTAGCTAGTTAGCTAGCTAGCAGACTTAAATTCAAGCTGACTAGCTAGCTGACTAGCTAGCAGGCTTAACTAGCAAGCTGATTAGAAACCTGAGTAGTTAGCTGACTTAACAAGCTAGCTGAATATTTACCTGACTTGCTAGCTGACTTAACTACTAGCTGGCTAGCTACCTGTTTTAAATAGCTGGCTAGCTAGTTGGCTGGCTAGCTGGCTAGCCAGTTGACTTAACTAGCTAGCTACATTGTTGGCTAGACGGCTAGACAACTGGCTTAACTAGCTATCTACCTGGCTGGTTAGCTACCTAGGCAGACGACTAGCTAGCTAGCGGGCTGGGCAGCTGGCTAGCCAGTGGTATTAAATAGCCAGCTGGCTGGCTGGACAGTGGGATAGACAGCTGGTTTAGCTAGCCAGCCACCCTGTAGTCAACCAGCTAACCAGCCAGCTTAAGTAGCTGGCCTCCTACCTGAACAGCCTGA
>NW_007138196.1:0-1431 GCF_000164805.1 Carlito syrichta | reverse complement strand
GAAAATCTATAATGACAAAATTGTCATATCCAAGAGGCCAGTAGCCCTAAAGAATGTGTGGCAATAGAATCCCAGTTTTCAGATGAGCCCTTATAATGTGTTCAAGTAGAATTCTTGGATTGGTGACCCCCGTAACCCAGATTCATTTTGTTCCCAGAAAGACTCCCGGAAGTTACCTGGGGACGTGGAAGTGCAAACTCTTATATTCCAATCCTCATAAGCCCAAAAGTCAGAAGGACCCTGGATTCCAAGATTGCTGGATCCCCTTTAAGAATACGTTCTAAATATTTGGGAACACCTAATCCCAAGTTAGGAAGATCAATCTAAAATTCCAGGAGTAGTTTCTGCATTAGGAGGTAAACCTGAAGTCCGAAATTACAAGAAAAATGGCGAGATGACTCCTTGGGTTGTGGAATCTGGCCTTACAGCCTCCTGCAAAAAAAGTCGTTGAGGTGGCCAGTTTCTCTGTTACAAATAAGAGGAAGAGCAGCAGGTTCCTGGGAATCGATAATGACAGATTTGTGGTACCTCAACATGAATAAATCTGAAATGTGTGGGGACTGATACTCCAAATTCCTGATAAGCATTTAGAAAATTCCTGTAGGCTCCTAGTTAAGAGAACGACCTTAAGCCAGGGAAAAATTAACAACTGCCCAGAAGTTTGCTGGTCACATGCAACCTGATTTCCCTTGACCCACATTGGTAACATGAGTCAAAGCTTTCTGGTGACATAGTGTCCGAGATTCCTGTTTAGTTCTCAGTAGAACATCCAGAGGTTTCCCCGTTCCCTAGAAGTTCAGACACGTGGCTGCCAATAAAAAAATCTCCAGAATTATCCTATGGACTTGTAAACCAAGACTCTGGTGCCCTCCCAAAAATACCTTGTAAACTTCATGCAACATCTAATCCCAAGGTCCTAATTCCGAATAGCTGAACTACCAGAAGTTTCTGGAGTACGAGGTATCCCTGAACTCAGGACTTACTTTCAAAAAACCCAAAATGATTATTTGTGTCCTGGAATTTGTCGTTATAGGATCCAGATTCTAATGGACTTTTCGTGCCATATTTTCGTTTAAACTATCGAGAGGTTCAGAGAGTTGTGGGACATTTGATATGACTGAATCGTAATATACACATAGGAAACAGCTCTGAAAAATATGGGGATGTCGAAATCCGAGTCTTGTAAGCCAACCAAGATGGCCAGGATATTTTTGGAATTGAGGACTCGTGTAACGCAGTTTCGTTATTCTTCCTTAGCAAGAGCCCGTGTAGTTTCCTGTATATGAGTACTCCCATTGCCCAGATACTTGCTTTGAAATCTTGATTCTTGTTGAATCCTTAGCAAGACACCCAGTAGATTTTTGGCATTTAGGACTCGTTTAAACCAGATTCTTTAACCTTTCTTAGGAAGAGTCTGTGTAGTTTCCTGTA
>NW_007138195.1:0-892 GCF_000164805.1 Carlito syrichta | reverse complement strand
TCTGGGTGTTCTTATATTGGGTGTATATACATTCAAAATTGATATTTCTTGCTGGTAGATTGGTCTATTTATTATTTTGTAGTGCCTTCACTGTTATTTTTAACTTTTATTGGTTTAAAATTCATTTCACACGATATAATAATAGCTATTCCAGGTTTTTGCTTTTTATTTTCCTGTAGGATTTTATTCCAGCCCTTTGCCTGGAGCTTTTGGATGTCATTTGCTGTCATATTTATTTCCTATAGACAGAAGAATGATGGGTCATGCTTTTATATCAAATTTGCTGATCTAAGCCTTTTCAGGGTCGTATTTAGTTCATTCAAATCTATTATTGATATGTTGAGGTTTGTTTCTGTCATATTACTATTATGAGGTTGATTTGCATTCTAGGCTTTGTAGTTAATTTGTCTGGTTGGTAAACTCTCTGCTTACCTATACTTTTGCAATGGGTGGATACTTCTTTCATTTCTGTGCTTATAACTTTCTTAAGAATCTTCTGAAGGGCAGTCTGGGGTCTGAATATTATCTTAGAGATTGTGTGCTTTGGGAGGATTTTAATTCCCCTTCATTGGTGATGCTTAGTGAGGTACAAAATTCTTGGCTAGAATTGCTTTTCCATAGAAATGTTAAAGATATGACTTCAATCCCTTCTGGTTTGTAAGCTTTCTGCTGAGAGGCCTGCTGTTATTCTAATAGGTCTTCCTTGGTAGATGGTCATACCATCTTTTCAGATGTCTTTAGGAGTTTTTTTAATACCTTGGTGTGTCAGATTATTATATGCTTTGGAGATGGTATCCTTGTGTAATGCCTCACAGTAGTCCTCTGAATCTCTTGTGTCTGCATGGTTGCAAGATAGAGAAAGTTTGATTTGATGACCTTTTGGAAGGCTTGT
>NW_007138194.1:0-6635 GCF_000164805.1 Carlito syrichta | reverse complement strand
GGTGGGATTACAGGCTAAGCCACCGAGCCCAGCTAAGATTCTTTTTACTAAGTGTATTTCTTGGATTGTTGTTTGTTTAAGGTTTAGTTTTCTTCCTGTTTCAATCTTGAAAGATTATGTGTTGCCAGGTATTTCTCTATCTCCTCTAGATTTTCTATTTTATTCACATACAGATGTTATTAACAATCTCTGGTAATATTTTGTTTTACTTCAGGGTCTGTCATAACATTGACTTTTTGTTTCTAATTGTGTTTAATCTCTTTCTCTCATCTATCTTCCCAGAGGTCTGTTAATATTATTAATTTCTTCAAAGAAGTGTTTTATTTTGTTGATCCTTAATAAGGTTTTGTCTCTATTTCATGTAGCTGTGCATTTATTTTGATGACTTTCCTTGTTCTGCTGATTTGGGGATTGGATGAGCATGTCTTTCTGGTTTCTTGTGGAACAATGTTAGACTGCTTACTTGACATCTATTTGCTTGATATGTATGTGCAATGGTATAAACGTTCCTCTCAGCACAAATTTCATGGTATCCCAAAGGTTTTGGAATATTTTGTCTTTGCTTTATTTTGTTTCTAGGAATCTTTTCATTTGTCTTGATTTCTTTGCCAGCCCAAAAGTAATTCAGAAATATGTTGCCTAGTTTCTGTATATTCTTGTGCTTCCTGATGGTGATGATAATTACTTTTATTTTGCTGTGGTCTGAGAAGATGCCTGGTATGATTTTGAACTTTTGAAATTTGTTACACTTGTTTTATATCTGATTATGTGAATAATCTTGAAGTGTGCTCCATGAGCTGATGGAAAAAAAGTGTGTTCTGTGGTTGTTGAATAAAGTGTTCTGTAGATGTCTAATAAGTCTGATTGGTTGGATATTGAGTTAAATTTTTAGTATTTTGCCTAGTTAGCCTATCTCAGGCTGTTATCAGTTTATTAAAATCTCTGACTATAAGTGTACACTTGTCAATGTCCTCTCCTAGTTTAATTGACAATTATTTTATATATCTGGGTGTTCTTATATTGGGTGTATATACATTCAAAATTGATATTTCTTGCTGGTAGATTGGTCTATTTATTATTTTGTAGTGCCTTCACTGTTATTTTTAACTTTTATTGGTTTAAAATTCATTTCACACGATATAATAATAGCTATTCCAGGTTTTTGCTTTTTATTTTCCTGTAGGATTTTATTCCAGCCCTTTGCCTGGAGCTTTTGGATGTCATTTGCTGTCATATTTATTTCCTATAGACAGAAGAATGATGGGTCATGCTTTTATATCAAATTTGCTGATCTAAGCCTTTTCAGAGTCGCATTTAGTTCATTCAAATTTATTATCGATATGTTGAGGTTTGTTCCTGTCATATTACTATTATGAGGTTGATTTGCATTCTAGGCTTTGTAGTTAATTTGTCTGGTTGGTAAACTCTCTGCTTACCTATACTTTTGCAATGGGTGGATACTTCTTTCATTTCTGTGCTTATAACTTTCTTAAGAATCTTCTGAAGGGCAGTCTGGGGTCTGAATATTATCTTAGAGATTGTGTGCTTTGGGAGGATTTTAATTCACCTTCATTGGTGATGCTTAGTGAGGTACAAAATTCTTGGCTAGAATTGCTTTTCCATAGAAATGTTAAAGATATGACTTCAATCCCTTCTGGTTTGTAAGCTTTCTGCTGAGAGGCCTGCTGTTATTCTAATAGGTCTTCCTTGGTAGATGGTCATACCATCTTTTCAGATGTCTTTAGGAGTTTTTTTAATACCTTGGTGTGTCAGATTATTATATGCTTTGGAGATGGTATCCTTGTGTAATGCCTCACAGTAGTCCTCTGAATCTCTTGTGTCTGCATGGTTGCAAGATAGAGAAAGTTTGATTTGATGACCTTTTGGAAGGCTTGTTCAAAGATGTTAGCAGCTTCCTGTTCTCTCCCAGGTTTGACAATCAATCCTAGATTTCATCTCTTAACCTAACCCTGAACACTTTGCATGCTTTACTCTTTTTTCTGGTCTTTTTTATATGTTTCTGTCAGACCGGGTTAGTTCATTAATTACATCCACAAGCTCTGAGATTATCTCCTCTGCCTAAGCTGTTAAGACTTACTAGTGTATTTGGTAATTACAGAAGATGATTGGCCAGAGATGAGTGAGTTTATTTATAGACTCTTTATTTTGGACATTCTTAATTATATTCCATTGATTTGTATATCTGTTATCTACCAATGTACACTATTTTTTCTTTTGTAGCTTTCTGGCAAGTTTGAAGCCAAAGGTATTCTATTTTTTTGACTGTGTTCTTTTTTTTTTTTTTTTGAGTTGGAGTCTCACTCTGTCGTCCAGACTGGAGTGCAGTGGCCACTCCCGGCCACCGCAGCCTCGGCCTGCTGGGCTCCAGCGATCCTTCCGCCTCAGCCTTCCGAGTAGCCGGAATTACAGGCATGCGCCACCACACCCAGCTGATTTTTTGATTTATTGTAGGGATGAGGTCTCACTGCCCAGGCGGGTCTCGAACCCGCGGGCTCAGGCAATTCACTCACCTCAGCCTCCCAAAGGGACTGTGTTCTTTTTTAAGAATTGTGTTGGCTATGAAAATGTTCACCTACATGATGGTTTATAGAAGAAAATGCAAATCAGGCTTAATTATCATAGATCAACCTTGAAACAATCCAAATGTTTATTAGAAAGTAAATACATTTTAAAAGAAGATGAATCTGTTATTGCATACACAACAATAAAAAATAAATTGCTAATATATGCAAATATAAATATCAAAACTATTATGTTGCACCTGTATGTTTCTATAGAGATGATATTCTATAAAAGTGAAATCTAATCTATAGTTACAAAAAGCAGATCACTGGCTACTTTGAACTGGGTTTAGAGGATGTTAACTGAAAATTGACATAAAAGAAGTTTAGGAGTCATGAAATCCTTTTGTATTGACCTTTATTGTGAGATACATATCATAGCACAAGCTAATGCGGATTTTCTAAAACATCCAGCCTCCTATCAATGGTTTAGTGAGGTACACAAGGTCTAGTCTTGCAGACAGAGGAGTCTAAACTTGACCTTATTAACTTTGTAGAGAATGTTTTTTGTCATTAACACCATCCTCATTTTATATCAATAGAGTTTCCCAGACCAAGGGCCATAACATTCATTCAGAGTTGGGTAAAAACTTGCACAAGACCAGGCCAACCACTGTGTGCAGGGATATATCTCAATATGTGGGACAGGACAAGGAAGTCATTGATAGAGTTTATAATTGTGTGATAAGGTATTGGATGCTATACAAAATTATAGATTTGGTTTCCATATCTGCATCTTGGAAATGCAATATGGGTCCCTGAAATCATTCACTGTTCTCTCCTATACAGAGGCTGCCAGGTTCAGAGTTTCTTCCACCAGATAAATCACAGAGAGATGTGCAGAAACCCTGAGTTACTTCTTCATCAAGAAGGCTTCTACTTGCCTTCTATTCCTGTGAGAAAGAGGCAGTTCCACCTAAGTGGGAGGACACTACTCCATACCTGAAAGGACACTTGTGTCAGAGTAGGGCCAACAGGCCCCACTTGGAAGCTTGCCAGTTCTGCTAAGACACACAGGCTAAGGAGGAGCCTGCTGGAGGTGCTGGACAGCCAAGGACACTTGAACTTGTGCTGGAGAAAAGAAAAGCCTCTGAACTATAAGATCTTTTCCCTGAGCCGGGCTCGGTGGCTCAGCCTGTAATCCCATGGCTTGGGAGGCTGAGGTGAGTGGATTGCCTGAGCCCACGAGTTTGAGACCCACCTGGACAACTGGGTGAGACCTCATCTCTACAATAAATCAAAAGTTAGCCGGGTGTGGTAGAGTGTGCCTGTAGTTCCAGCTACTTGGCAGGCTGAGGTGGAAGGATTGCCGGAGCCCAGCAGGTCGATGCTGCGGTGGCCGGGAGCATGCCACTGTACTCCATTCTAGGTGACAGAGTGAGACTCCAACTCAAAAAAAAAAATAAAAAGATCTTTTCCCACCTTTCCTATATTGTTGATGATTTATGTCAGATAAATTTTCATGAAGAAGTGAGACTGGAGCTTAGTTTGAAAGAGCAGACTTTTTTTCTCTTGGAGCAGAAGTAGTAATATTCTAGGGAGCTTTGTGTATACAGGGAAAAGTGAAGAAAACTGCCTGCCTGCAATGGAGGGTATATTGGAAAGAACAGTGAGAAATGAGGTTGGAGAGAAGGTGAGTTAGATGCTTAATCACAGTCAATCAAAATCGAACACTTAATATGTAACTAGCAACAGGAGAGTTTGCAACTGTACTCTCCATAACTATAGACTGATGATGGGTAGACAGACAACCTGATAGGTAGGTAGATGAATAGATGTATTCAAATGTGTCTTGGTTGTGGGAAAGGTAAGATTTTAAGGTTTCAATTTGCCATAACTTAGAAAGCTTTTTCAAATAGTGGCATTAAAAGAAAACCACTAAACTATGAGTTCCTACATGAAAACCAAATGTAAACCAGATATTATCTTTTTCAATACCATCAGCAGTTTCTTCTTGACTTTTCTCTTCTGCATCTAAATCAATACATTCCTCAGGCAATACCGCTGACCAGGTACCATAAACATTACTGAAGGGGCAAATATTTATAATTTTGATTATTGTATGGTTTTAAAAAAAATAACAACAGAAGAATATAGATCACAATGAAAAGTCTCCTACCACAATCATTCACCAAAACACAGTATCCACTTAAAATTATTTCTGTTTTAAATTCTTCTGGTTGTTTTTCAGAATTCCAAGTAATATGCTTAAAGTACCTACCTCTGGATTTATAATTTCAGAAAAGTGAAAGATTTAGCTAACCTACACTATATACCACTTCACTCATTTTCCTTATCATTCAACTGTTATTAGCTACATCATTATCTCTTTCAGTTTGCCTAGTGGTTACTTTTATAACTTTAAAAAATATCTTCTTAGATTTTATTTCTGAATCCACCATGCTTAGATAATATCTACGCATTATTCTTGCATACCAATTGCAATTAATACCATTATGCATCCCTTTTCCTAACCCACCTTCAACTTCCATCAGCTGTACCAGTATTTTAAACTTTTAAGCTTCACTGAATTGTAATTGCTTTCTGCAAATATAATTAAGATTTCAATGCTTAGTTTGTGTGGTGTTTTAAAAATTTGAAAGTAAATGGCATTTATGCTACCATGTACTTTATTTGTTGCCACAGTTCCAAGACATGTTATTTGACACAATAAATAAAAACCAGCCCTAAGGAAATTGCTCCAAGTGTTGATGGGTTTTTACACTTATAATCCATCATATTCTCACAATCATGTCTCATTTTAATTTGGCCCATGACTTTCCTGTACAGATTTGCTAAGATTTTTAATTGACATCTTATTTTCTTGACATAACAAATACATGCTTTCACCTCATCACTAAGATTTCTAACCATAGCTTCACAAGCTCTTACTCATATCATTTCTTATATTAAATCCACTCCCTTTGTTAAAGTTCTTTTCTTGGCACTTTTAAAGTTTCTGTTTAATGTGGACCACGTACTTTCTAGTCTTGCTAAAACTTATCATCCTGGGATATATTATTTCTGAACTGTTAGGCTAGGTACACAACATTTTCCATGACTTTCTCTGAAATAACTACTGATATTTATTAACCCATTTGAAAGTTCAAACCTTGCAGTATGCTAGTGAAACATATACATAAGTTAGGGAAATGGTCTCACTAGTCCTACAGACAAAAAATTTTTTAAAATAAATAATAAATTATTGTTATTTATGTTGAAATAAAAGAGTTTAACATTCATATTTATTTCTTTGAAAACTATTATATGTTTTCTAGTATTCTCTCAATAAATTCACAATATCAGCATGAGTATTTAGTTATCAGTTCTGATGTCATGTCTTTGGTAAAGTAAGTGGAACTACCCTGTGCTTCAGCTCAGCTACACATAATCTACTGGTCACTCCTCAAGGAAATATGTAAGTAAGCATTGCTTCAAAAAGTGAGTCACAGATGCAAAAAACATAAAAGTTATACATGTTAATAAATTCATTGAAAACCAGAAGGAAATGGAAGACTTTCTGACATCACACAACCTACCTAGGTTGGAACAAGAAGAAATTGAGACCCTAAATAAACCAATAACAATCACGGAAATTGACCACGTAATAAGAAAACTTCCTACAAAAAAAAGCCCTGGTCCAGATGGCTTTCCAGCAGAATTCTACAAGACATTTAAGGAGGATCTGATACCAATCCTACTGAAGGTATTCCAGGCAATTGAAAAAGATGGAACTCTCCCCAAATCATTTTATGAAGCCAACATCACATTGATACCCAAGCCAGGTAAAGATCCAACAAAGAAAGAGAACTACAGACCAATATCTTTGATGAACATAGATGCTAAAATTCTCAACAAGATCCTAGCAAACCGGATTCAGCAATACATCTCAAAAATCATCCATCATGACCAAGTAGGCTTCATTTCTGGCATGCAAGGCTGGTTCAATATTCGTAAAACCATAAATGTAATTAAATACATCAACAGATGTCAAACAAAAACCACATGATCATATCACTAGATGCAGAAAAAGCTTTTGATAAAATCCAGCAC
>NW_007138193.1:0-833 GCF_000164805.1 Carlito syrichta | reverse complement strand
TTTGAAAGGACAGTTTTTGTACATTTAATTCATTCATAGGCATTACCCCTGGCCAATGGCTACAAATCTCATTCCATCCTCTTTCTCTAGCAATATGTCAGAGGCCACACTTGCCCTAGTTTGGAGATCTGCCCAGAAGAACATCTGTGAATGTGAGCATGAGAGTGAAAAGCCAGAGAAAGGACTAAGGCTCCTTGCCTAGCACATTTTTTGCTGCAGGAGCCTGAGTTTATCCCACACTCTGTCTCTACCATGCTTAGATTCTGGCTGCTCTGTGTTCAGCCTCTCCAGCTTGGGTTATATATTACCTGTCATCCAGGTCCTTGCCCTTCTAGGCCCTGGAAAATATCTGTTATCTCCTTACGGTGATATCTCCAGTATCTCTGTGTTTCTCGACCCTTCCCTGACTCCTTGACACAAACGAGGGTGCTCCTCCTTTCAGATTCCTTTGTCTCTAGAACATTCCTCCCCTCTCACTTATGATATTGTCATATC
Source organism: Carlito syrichta (assembly GCF_000164805.1). Classification (NCBI taxonomy): domain Eukaryota; kingdom Metazoa; phylum Chordata; class Mammalia; order Primates; family Tarsiidae; genus Carlito; species Carlito syrichta. Next base: position 338 of record NW_007138193.1, on the reverse strand, counting down.
AGGTTATCTTATATTATTCTATTTCTTCATTATATTGTGTTTGCTGAGGGCCAATCTATAGCTTTTCATCTTGACTCAATTGTTCCTAATGAGGACCCAAATATCTTTAGTATGGTGGCAACTATCTTCCTTACAAGATCTGTACACCTGTATTTTTATGTGCTTTTTTGTGATATTTTCATAGGCTTTAGTTTATCATTTTTTTAGTTTGAATCTCACTCTGTCACCCAGGTTGGAGTGTAGTGGCACCCTCATGGCCACCCTAACATTGACCTGCTGGGCTCCGGCGATCCTTCTGCCTCAACCTTCCAAGTAACCGGAACGACAGGTGTGCACTA
>NW_007138192.1:0-1091 GCF_000164805.1 Carlito syrichta | reverse complement strand
TTAGCAATTGGTAGAAATTCTTTATCTGTATCCTTCACAATGCCTAGTCCACTTGAACTTGCAATAAAGCACTAAAGATTATTCAAAATATAATGAAAGAATGTATGACTGTGACTAAAAGACTTGATGAAGAATATATACAATTTTATAAAAGCATAAACATGTGTGTTAGTTTTCTTTTTTTAAATTGTATTGAGAGATAAAATGTACTTTTTAAAACTTTCTTTTTATGACAAGAACAATAAGAAACACACATAAGACAAAATTGACCAATTTTACCCAATTTAAAAACTTCACTAGTATTAAATACATTCATATTGTACCACTATCTCTGCCATCTATCTCTAAAACTCGTTTATCATCCCAAACTGAAATCGTGTACTCACTAAACACACACTTTATGTAATAACAGCTGTTAAAACAGACACACTATATAAGAATTCTTAAAACATTTATATGCATTTCAGTAACTAATATTATAGCAAATTCATATTAGGAAATATGCTTATTTATGCTATAGAAAGTATTTATTTATTTATTTATTTTTTCTTTGTATATCTTTATACTTTTTTTTCATTAATCAGTATTTTTTATTATGGTTTTGTGGGGTACAGTTAAGGGTTAGGTGTACAATGACGTTTCATTCAGGCACCCTGTAGATAAGAAGTGTTTTCCCATCCCCCGACAGATATTTGCTACTGTTAATCCCATCCCCCTCCCCCACATAGTTTCCCAGTACCATCCGTCATTGTCTCATAGTATTGCATTGGATGTTCAAGGTCCATTATATGAGTGAGAACATGTGATATTCGGATTTTTGTTTTTGTGAGAGGTCACTCAGTATTATAGACTCTAGTTCCATCCAGGTTGCAGCGAAATTCATGATTTTGTTCTTTTTTATGGCTGCGTAGTATTCCATCGTGTATATGTACCACATTTTTTTAATCCAGTCCTCTTTTGATGGGCAGCATGGTTGTTTCCAGGTTCTTGCTATTGTGAACAATGCTGCGATAAACATACGTGTGCAGGTATCTTTTTTATAGAGTGATTTGTGTTCTTCAGGGTATATTCCCAGTAGGGGGATGCAGGGA
>NW_007138191.1:0-718 GCF_000164805.1 Carlito syrichta | reverse complement strand
TCCAGCTGTTCTTTTTTGAGTTGTTGATAATTGCCATTCTGACTGGAGAAAGGTGGTATCTCAGTGTGGTTTTGATTTGCATGTCCCTGATGATTAGTGAGGTTGAGCATTTCTTCATGTGTTTGTTGGCTGCTCGGATGTCTTCTTTTGTGAAGTGTCTGTTCATATCTTTTGCCCATTTTATAATGGAGTTGTTTGTTTTCTTCTTTTCAGTACGTTTCAGTTCCTTGTAGATCCAGGATGTTAAGCCTTTGTCAGACCTAGAGTTGGTAAATACTTTTTCCCAGTCTGTAGGCTGTCTCCCTGCTCTCTTGATGGTTTCTTTGGCTTTGCAGAAGCTTGTCAGTTTAATAAGGTCCCATTTGTCTATCTTCTCTCTTAAGTCCTGTGGGTTTCGGGTTTTGTACAGGAATTGGATGCCAATTCCGATTTCCATGAGAGTATTTCCTTCCTTTTCTAAGGTTCTTATGGTTTGAGGTTTTACATTTAGGTCTCTGATCCATTTGGAGTTAACCTTTGTGCATGGGGATAGATAGGGGTCCTGTTTCAATCTTCTGCATGTGGTCAGCCAGTTTTCCCAGCACCATTTACTGAATAGGTTCTCTTCTCCCCATTGGTAGGTGGTGGGGGCTTTGTCGAAGATGAGTTGGTTGGGGAATTGAGGTTTTGCTTCTGGAATCTCAATTCTGTTCCATTGATCTATATGCCTGTTCCTGTA
>NW_007138190.1:0-461 GCF_000164805.1 Carlito syrichta | reverse complement strand
GTCTCGAATTAATGGGCTCTGGCCATCTTTCCATCTCGGGCTCCCCAAATGCCGAGGAGACAGGCATGAGTTGACCCGCCATCTTTGAACTCCCAACAATTTGAGAATCATGCCCTCCTTTTCCCTTTGCTGGCCCCTGGGAGGAGTGAGTAGTTTCACTCTGGGAAAAGAGATGAGCAGAGTGGGCGTTTCAGCAGAGACACGCCCCTGCACCATGCTCTCCTCTGGGTGAGGGCTAGGTGGGTGACTCCGACTGCACTCTCCAGGGTCCCAGGTCGATGTAAGGGAGCAGACCTTGCAGTGTGGCCCTGAGAAGGGTGTGGAGGCTGAGTGCGGGGGCTCTCTCCAATTATCATGGTGCTCTGGGAGGCCGAGGTGAGAGGATGGCCTGAGACCACATGTTGGAGACCAGCCCAGGAACTTTGGTGAGAGCTCCTCTCTAAAAGAAGCCAAAAGAATTA
>NW_007138189.1:0-358 GCF_000164805.1 Carlito syrichta | reverse complement strand
GTGACTCCGACTGCACTCTCCAGGGTCCCAGGTCGATGTAAGGGAGCAGACCTTGCAGTGTGGCCCTGAGAAGGGTGTGGAGGCTGAGTGCGGGGGCTCTCTCCAATTATCATGGTGCTCTGGGAGGCCGAGGTGAGAGGATGGCCTGAGACCACATGTTGGAGACCAGCCCAGGAACTTTGGTGAGAGCTCCTCTCTAAAAGAAGCCAAAAGAATTAACCAAGTCTGGTGATGCATGACTGTCGTTATGGCAACTTGGGAGGCCACGTCGGGAGGATTGCTGGAGCCCAGTCGGTGGAGGCCATGGTGGTGGAAAGCAAACCCCTGCACTCTGGCCTAGGAGACAGAGCCCCCGCAC
>NW_007138188.1:0-739 GCF_000164805.1 Carlito syrichta | reverse complement strand
CTCCAATTATCATGGTGCTCTGGGAGGCCGAGGTGAGAGGATGGCCTGAGACCACATGTTGGAGACCAGCCCAGGAACTTTGGTGAGAGCTAATCTCTAAAAGAAGCCAAAAGAATTAACCAAGTGTGGTGATGCATGACTGTCGTTACGGCAACTTGGGAGGCCACGTCGGGAGGATTGCTGGAGCCCAGTCAGTGGAGGCCATGGTGGTGGAAAGCAAACCCCTGCACTCTGGCCTGGGAGACAGAGCCCCCGCACGCAGGCTCCACACCCCTCTTGGGACCCTACCACAAGGCCTGCTCCTTTCCATTGACCTGGGACCCTAGAGAGGGCGGCCAGAATCACCCACCGAGCCCTCGCCCAGAATAATGATACTCAGCTCTCAACTCAGAATAATAATACCAACCACCACAACCACAGGCCAGGCTCAGTCACTCAGACTGGCATCCCGGCCATTTGGAAACCCAGGTGAGTAGAGGAACTGAGCCTGTGCGTTCAACATCAGCCTGGGACACAGGGCGAGACCTTGACATGGGCATCAAAAATAAATCCAAAGATTAGCCTGGCATGATGGCCTAGGCCAGTAGTTACAGCCACTCGGGGGGCCAAGACAGGAGGATTGCCTGAGCCAGTCAGGTGGAGTCCCCGGTGGCTGAGAGTGTTCCCCTGTGCTCCAGCTTGAGTGACAGAGTTGGATTCCGACTCCAAATAATAATAAGGACCACCAACACCAACACCA
>NW_007138187.1:0-392 GCF_000164805.1 Carlito syrichta | reverse complement strand
GTCTGTGGGGCTGTGGCACAGGGGCACGATCATGGCTCCCGGGGCCTAGAATGGTGGGGCTCAGGTGGTCCTCCTGCTTCGGCCCCTGAATAGGTGGGAATCGGGGGCCACCACGACTGACTCGATTTTGGTGACCTCTTGCTGAGACAAGATCTGGCCTTGATGCCCTTGCTGGTCTCTGACCCCTGGGCTCAGACAGCCTCTTCCCTCTGCCTCCCAACCCCATACACAAATGGATGCTATTCTTTTTTCCTTTTCTCTTTGAGTCAGAGTCTGACTCTGACCACCAGGTTGGAGGGCAGTGGCTCATTCTTGGCCACTGCAGCCTCAGCCCACCGTGTTCCAGTGAGCCTTTCCCCGACCTTCCTAAGAGCTGAATGACACCATGCCCA
>NW_007138186.1:0-811 GCF_000164805.1 Carlito syrichta | reverse complement strand
AGGGTCATCAGCGCCTGCGACGATCGTGGATAGGCTGCGCCCAGAGCCATCGTGGGACCTGGCGGCATTTCCAAAGGGGGGGGGATCTCTGGGGATTGCCCAGGCAGCACCGCCTCTGCGTTGCTCATGCTGCCTGGGTAATCCCGTGACCTCTCCCAGGAATTCGGAGCCTTCAGTCTCATGGGCGGGGGTGGGGGGGTGGGGGGACAAGGCGGTTTGGAAATCCAGCGCACGGTATGGTTTGCTCCCTGGGACACCCCGCGGAACCCTCCAGCCTCCAGCCGGCATGGTCGCCTCCTAGTTACAGGGATCCCGTGGCCCCGCCCTCCCGCTGCTTGCGGGGGCACTGGGGAGCCATCACAGGGAGACCTGGGTGACCTTTTCCAGGGCGGCGCCAAAAGACGTAGCAGAGCCAGGGTTCAAAATGCAGGGTGACGCCCGTCGACTGCAGCATTCCCTGGTCGTGAAGTCTCCCATCCAAGCGCTCCCCCGGAGCGACCCTGCTTAGCATCCTAGGCTGTGGCATCCTGGCCTTTGTGCCCTGAAGCGGCCTGGGGGCGGAAGCCTGGATGCGCGCCCTCAAGTACCTGCTGGGCTGGATGCCCCTCAGGCCTACAGGATGCCTATAAGCACGGCGCCACCGGAGACAGGCATGCGGGACATAACGTGGGAGAGGTTGAGCCAAGTCCTCCGGAAGACAGGCACCCTACCACTTGTCAGCGGGCAGCCGGATCACCTACCCCACAGCCATCCCCACCTCGAAAGGTATGCACGTACACACGCAGACTCTCAGGCACGCGCGCAGAGACTT
>NW_007138185.1:0-697 GCF_000164805.1 Carlito syrichta | reverse complement strand
CAGGGTTCAAAATGCAGGGTGACGCCCGTCGACTGCAGCATTCCCTGGTCGTGAAGTCTCCCATCCAAGCGCTCCCCCGGAGCGACCCTGCTTAGCATCCTAGGCTGTGGCATCCTGGCCTTTGTGCCCTGAAGCGGCCTGGGGGCGGAAGCCTGGATGCGCGCCCTCAAGTACCTGCTGGGCTGGATGCCCCTCAGGCCTACAGGATGCCTATAAGCACGGCGCCACCGGAGACAGGCATGCGGGACATAACGTGGGAGAGGTTGAGCCAAGTCCTCCGGAAGACAGGCACCCTACCACTTGTCAGCGGGCAGCCGGATCACCTACCCCACAGCCATCCCCACCTCGAAAGGTATGCACGTACACACGCAGACTCTCAGGCACGCGCGCAGAGACTTGGAGGGCGAAACATACCCTGGGAGACAGACGGAGAGAGACGGAGAAGCAGGACAGAAAAAATGAGAAGACGTGACGGTGGGTCATACACATAGATACCAAGAGAAAAAGAGACCCAGCGCGGAGAGAAACAGGAAGAAAGATACAGAGAGACAAGAAAGAGGGAGACAGTGTTTGGGGGGCCCCATGCCACTTCGAGCTGCCGGGTCAAAGGGAGATGCCTGGGCGCCGCCAGCACATCTGAAAAGGGTTGACGTGCTGACAGTTCACAAGTCTTCCCACATCTTCCCAAAGGATGTTC
>NW_007138184.1:0-981 GCF_000164805.1 Carlito syrichta | reverse complement strand
ATCAACCTCTTAGAGGTGGGCCACTAAGAGTGGGGCAGAGTTACTTGTGGGTTTTTTTTTTCATATTTTAAAGGAGAGTGTTTTATTTTATTTTTTTCTTTATTATAAAGAAATGGGTTACAAGTCAGGATTAGGCACACAGTAACCAACATACAGGTAAAGTCTGAGTCTCCAACTGGTACTCACTTCCCTGGCTTAAGACCAGATACCCTTTGTGTTGTTATGTACCCCTCACCACCCCAGCAGTATCCTGTGACTGACAATACCTCCCTTGTGCTATTGTGATAATTGTCTAGGGCCCACTAATGTGTGAGAACAAGTGATGTCTGGTTCTCTGTTTCTGTGATAGATCACTAAGTATGATCATCTCCAGCTCCATCCAATTTGCTGCACAGATCATGATTTTTCCTTTATGGTTGCACAATAGTCTACTGTGAATATGAATCACATTTTGTTTATCCAGTCTACTTTTGATGGACAGTAGGGTTGGTTACATGTTTTTGCTATTGTAAATAATGCAGGAATAATGCTATTGTAAACAATGCAGGAATGCAGAACCTTCATGTATGGGTTTCTTTTTTGTAGAACAATTTGTATTTCTGGAAGGGGGATTGCTGGGTCTTATGAAAGGCCAATTTCTAGATCCTTTAGAAATCACAACATTTTTGACCATAGAGGTTGGACTAGTTTGCACTCCCACCAAGAGTGTGGAAGCTTCCTCTTTTCTCTGCATTCTCCAGCATCTGTTGTTTTTTGAGTTATTAATGATGGCCATTCTTACTGGTGTTAGGTGGTATCTCAAAGCGGTTTTGATTTGTATTTCTCCTATGATTAGTGTGGCTGAGCATTTTTTCATGTATCTGTTGGCTGTTTGCATGTCTTCTTTTGAGAAGTGTCTACTCATGTCCTCTGCCTGTCTTTTAATAGGGCTGGGGTTTTTTGTTGTTTGTTTTTTGTTTTCCTTTTGGCTAATTTGAGTTC
>NW_007138183.1:0-3672 GCF_000164805.1 Carlito syrichta | reverse complement strand
AAGGCATGTAGTATCATAAGGCACTATAAAGGCAAGTAGTATCATAAGACACGAATAAGGCAAGTAGTATCATAAGAAAGGAATAAGGCAAAGTAGTATCATAAGACATTATTAAACGCAAGTAGTATCAGATGCCACTTATATGGCAAGTAGTATCATAAAGACACAAATAAGGTAATTAGTATCAGATGACACTAGCAAGGAATGTTGTGTCATAAAACATTAATAAGGCAAGTAGTATCAGATGACACTAATAAGGCAAGTAGTATCATAAGAAATTAATAAGACAAGTAGTTTCAGATTACATAATAAGACAAGTAGTATCATAAGACACTAATAAGGCAAGTAGTATCATAAGACACTAATAAGGCAAGTAGTATCAGACGACACTAATTAGGCAAGTAGTATCAGGCGACAATAATAAGGCAAGTAGTATCAGACGACACTAATAAGGCAAGAAGTATCATTAGACACTAACAAGGCAAGTAATATCAGACGACACTAATAAGGCAAGTAGTATCAGGTGACACTACTAAGGCAAGTAGTATCAGACGACACTTATAAGGCAAGTAGTATCATAAGACAATAATAAGGCAAGTAGTATCAGACGACACTAATAAGGTAAATAGTATCATAAGACACTAATAATACAAGTAGTATTAGATAACACTACTAAGGAAAGTAGTATCATAAGACACTAATAAGTCAAATAGTATCATAAGAAACGAATAAGTCAAGTAGTATCAGTCGACACTAATAAGGCAAGTAGTATCATAAGACACTAATAAGTCAAGTAGTATCAGAGGACACTAATAAGGCAAGTAGTATCATAAGACACTAATAAGGCAAGTAGTATCATAAGACACTACTAAGGCAAGTAGTATCATAAGACACTAATACGGCAACTAGGATCAGGCGACCCTAATAAGACAAGTAGTATCATAAGACACTAATAAGGCAAGTAGTATCAGACGACACGAATAAGGCAAGTAGTATCAAAAGACACAATTAAAAATTGTAGTATCAGACGACACTAATAAGACAAGTAGTACCATAAGACACTAATAAGGAATGTAGTTTTGTAAAACACTAATATTACAGGTAGTATCATAAGACACAAATAAGGCAAGTAGTATTAAATGACACTATTATGGAAAGTAGTATCATAAGACACTAATAAGGCATGTAGTATCATAAGGCACTAATAAGGCAAGTAGTATCATAAGACACGAATAAGGCAAGTAGTATCATAAGAAAGGAATAAGGCAAGTAGTATCATAAGACACTATTAACCCAAGTAGTATCAGATGCCACTTATATGGCAAGTAGTATCATAAGACACAAATAAGGTAATTAGTATCAGATGACACTAGCAAGGAATGTTGTGTCATAGAACATTAATAAGGCAAGTAGTATCAGATGACACTAATAAGGCAAGTAGTATCATAAGAAATTAATAAGACAAGTAGTTTCAGATTACATAATAAGACAAGTAGTATCATAAGACACTAATAAGGCAAGTAGTATCATAAGACACTAATAAGGCAAGTAGTATCAGACGACACTAATTAGGCAAGTAGTATCAGACGACAATAATAAGGCAAGTAGTATCATAAGACACTAATAAGGCAAATAGTATCATAAGACTCTAATGAGGCAAGTAGTATCAGATCACACTAATAAGGCAAGTAGTATCAGATGGCACTCATAAGGCAAGTAGTATCAAAAGTCTCCAATAAGGCATGCAGTATCATAAGACAGCAATAAGGCAAGTGGTATCAGACGACGATACTAAGGCAAGTAGTATCATAAGACAGTAATATATCAAGTAGTATCATAAGACACCAATAAGTCAAGTAGTATCAGATGATACTAATAAGTCAAGTAATATCATGAGACACTAATAAGGCAAGTAGTTTTATAGGACACTAATTAGGCAAGTAGTATCAGATGACACCAATAAGGCCAGTAGTATCATTAGATATTAATAAGGCAAGTAGCATCATAAGACACTAGTAAGGCAAGTAGTATCATAAGAAACTAATAAAGCAAGTAGTATCCGACGACACTAACAAGGCAAGTAGTGTCATAAGACAGCAATAAGCCAAGTAATATCAGACAACACTCATAAGGCAAGTAGTATCATAAGAAACTAATAAAGCAAGTAGTATCCGACGACACTAATAAGGCAAGTAGTATCATAAATCAATATTAAGACAAGTAGTATTACTAGACACTAATAATACAAGTAGTATCATAAGACACCAATAAGGCAAATAATATCATAAGACACTGGTAAGGCAAGTAGTTTCAGATTACATTAATAAGACAAGTAGTATCATAAGACACTAATAAGGCAAGTAGTATCATTAGACAATAATGAGGCAAGTAGTATTAGATGACACTAATAAGGCAAGTAGTATCAGATGGCACTAATAAGGCAAGTAGTATCATAAGTCTCTAATAAGGCAAGTAGTATCTTAAGACACTAATAAGGCAAGTAGTATCAGATGACATTACTAAGAAAAGTAGTATAATAAAACCGTAATAAATCACGTAGTACCATAAGACCCTAATAAGTCAAGTAACATCAGATGACACTAATAAGTCAAGTAATATCATAAGACACTAATAAGGCAAGCAGTATTATATGACACTAATTAGGCAAGTAGTATCAGGTGACACTAAAAAGGCAAGTAATATCATAAGACACTAATAATGCAAGTAGCATCATAAGACACTACTAAGGCAAGTAGTTTCATAAGACACTAATAAGTCAAGTAGTATCAGATGACACTAATAAGGCAAGTAGTTTCATAAGACACTAATAAGGCAAGTACTATCAGATGACACTAAGAAGGCAAGTAGTATCAGACGACACTAATAAGGCAAGTAGTTTCATAAATCTCTAATAAGGAAAGTAGTATCATAAGACACTAATAAGGCAAGTAGTTTCAGATGATACTAATAAGACAAATATTATCATAAGACACTAATAAGGCAAGTAGTATCATAAGACACTAATAGGGCAAGTATTATCAGGCGACACTAATAATGCAAGTAGTATCATAAGTCACTAATAAGTCAACTAGTATCATAAAACACTAATAAGTCAAGTAGTATCAGATGACACTAATAAGGAAAAAGAATCAGACGACAAGAATAAGGCAAGTAGTATCATAAGACACTAATAAGGCTAGTAGTATCAGATGACACGAATAAGGCCAGTAGTATCATAAGACACGAATAGGGCAAGTAGTATCATAAGAGAGTATTAAGGCAAGTAGTATCAGACGACACTAATAAGGCAAGTAGTATCATAAGACACTAATAAAGCAAGTAGTATCCGACGACACTAATAAGGCAAGTATTATCATAAATCAATATTAAGGCAAGTAGTATCATTAGACACTAATAACACATGTAGTATCATTAGACACTAATAAGGCAAGTAGTATCATAAGACACTAATAAGGCAAGTAGTTTCAGATTACACGTATAAGACAAGTAGTATCATAAGAAACTAATAAGACAAGTAGTATCATAAGACACTAATAAGGCAAGTAGTATCAGACGACAATAATAAGGCAAGTAGTATCATAAGACAGTAATGAGGCAAGTAGTATCAGACTATACTGATGAGGCAAGTAGTATCAGATGGCACTCATCAGG